>NW_028327171.1:65843343-66144843 GCF_987537825.1 Furipterus horrens | reverse complement strand
GATATTTCTAAGTGATAGCTTGGATTTAATCACACAAATATAGAGAGGAGCTAGTCCAATCAAATTCAGAACATAAAAACTACGTATATATATTAAGTGATGAATATATCATTTTGAATTTGCACACACTATCGATGAATTCAGAAAAACCAAAGGGAAAAAAAGTACTTTTTGCTGAGTCTAAAAAAGTAAACACTAAGAAAAGCTGATATAAGTAGCCCATTTAATTATTGAACACTTTTTACGTGTAAGGTTCTCTGCTACTGACAATAAGAAATAACAAGTAAGGAGGAAACAAATTCTGACATAAAGTAGCCTAACGTAAGTGCGATTCATAAAGCACGTACATAAATTAATGCAATTCAACCAAATTAAAATATAATCAAGGGTTTGGAAAAAAAGAGATACGGGATTTAATGAAATAGGAGTCCTGAAAGATTGCTTTCATCTGCTTCCCTGACTGCAGCATATATTTGAAACTTACTTTTCATTCATTCATTCATTTTTACCAAACTCCTAGGTGTACCTCTAACCCATCCCTTCTTTAGCTGCTTTGCTCCAGTCTCTCGAATTCACTTCCAGTTCCTAGGCAACGTCTTCTTGTGTTAATTCTTTACCATCTTCTCACTATCAACCCTGACTGCACATTTAAAATCACATGAGAAAACAGACACCCAGGCTCTACTCCTTGTTGTTTTAACATAGCTGGTCTGCTGTTGGGTTTGAACATAGCTTCTAGCTCAGCGGTTCTCAACCTGTGGGTTGCAACCCCTTTGGGGGTCGAACCACCCTTTCATAGGGGTTGCCCAACACCATTGGAAAACACCTATATAATTACATATTGTTTTTGTGATTAATCACTATGCTTTAATTATGTTCAATCTGTAACAATCAAAATACATCCTGCATATCAGATATTTACATTACGATTCATAACAGTAGCAAAATTACAGTTATGAAGTAGCAACGAAAATAATTTTATGGTTGAGGGGGTCACCACAACATGAGGAACTGTATTAAAGGGTCAAGGCATTAGGAAGGTTGAGAACCACTGCTCTAGCTAATTCTTACTGTGGACTCAGCCTGAGTTATATCCTTCTGAATCATTTTCCCATTCCCAGAACAGTTGCAACTTAACACCCTGGGGCCACCTCAAAGCTAACAGCTGATCTCACTCTACAGCATTCAGATTTATCACTGGACCACTTTTACTTACCAGCCTGGGCATTCCCCAGGGAGCATGACAATTCTGCAATGTCTTCTCATTGGCTTGGGATAGAATGTAGATTCTTAATCTACATAATCTGTGCTTATCCAGTCCAGCCTTGTCCCACCTTTCCTTTGCTCACAACTTTTAATCCCTAGCTTTCTTTGAGGTTTTTGAAGATGTCAGGTTCTTCTCTACTTAACCCGTTCAGGATCTTCCCTCAGCCTGGTATGTTCTTCCCAGACCCCCTCCTCAGATGACTATCTAACCTCACAAGATATTACTTCCCCCCAGACTTCCAGGCCCAAAAATCTAAATTTTGTAAATTCTAAAATCTATTTATGAGACTTCTGGTCAAGATGGAGGTGTAGATAAACCTGGCTCTCCTCCTTGCACAACCACAACAAAAATTACAACTAGATTACAAAACAAGTATCACCCAGAATTGTCAGAAAATTAAGCTGTATGGACATCTGACAAGCAAGGAAATAAAGAAATCACATTCACCCAGATGGGTAGGAGGGGTAGAGATTCAGAGATATGGAATGGGAAGTCTCACAACCATGTGTGATGGGTAAAAATCAGGAGGGGTACCTCAGGAGGGAAGGATCCCAGCCCCACACCAGACCACCCAGCCCAGGGTTCCAGCACCAGGATGACAAGTCCCCATAACCTCTGGCTGTAAAAACCAGTGGGGGACGGGGTGGTAGAAGAAACTGTGGGATTCTCAGGAGTCACATCTTAAAGGCCCTGAAACAGATTTAGGACTTATACAGACACAATCCCTCTGGGCTTTAGCACCAGGGCAACAGCTAGAAAGGCACCAGTGACATATGGGGAGAAACTGAAGTGTCTTGCATCAGGGCGAGTGCCAGGGACAGCTTCCCCTAGTCAAAACTCCAGAGGCCAGGCAGTGGCATTGACCCCTTTCTGAGCCCTCCCACACACAGAGCCACAGAGCAGCAATACCATATTAGAGACTCCGTCAAACTGGTTCACAAGGTTTGCCGCACCCTGGCTATTACCTAAGGCTCCACACCACGTAACAACTTACAAGTGCGCTTTTCTACAATAGGTCATGCTACTTAGACAAAGAGTCAAAGCAGGTCTACCCAATACTCAGAAACAAACGCAGGGAGGCTGCCAAAAAGAGGAGACAACGAAATATGGCCCAAATGCAAGAACAGAACAAAACTCCAGTAAAAGAACTAAACAAAATGGAGATAAGCAACATATCACATGCAGAGCTCAAAATGCTGGTTATTAGGATGTTCAAGGAGCTCACTGGGTCCTTCAACAGCATAAAAAAAGACCCAGGCAGAAATGAAGGTTACACTAAGTGAAATGAAGAAAAATTTTCAAGGAATCAACAGTAGAGTAGATGAAGCCAAGTAACAAATCAATGATTTGGAACATAAGGAAGAAAAAAACATGCAATCAGAACAGCAAGAACAAGAGTCCAAAATAACAAGGACAGGCTATGGAGTCTCTGCGATGTATTCAGACGCAGCAACATTCAAATCATAGGGGTGCCGGCAGGAAAAGAGAAAGAGGAAAAAATTGAAAACTTATTTGAAAAATAATGAGAGAAAACTTCCCTAATTTGGCAAAGGAAATAGACATACAAGTCCAAGAAGCACAGCACAAGTATCAACAATTGAATCTTAAAAAAAAAGAAAAACTGAACAAACAGGCAGAACAGAAAGAGAATCATAGATATGGCGATCATTTGGGTGGTTATCATTTAGGAGGGGGAAGGGAAAAATGGGGGAAGAGGTGCAGCAATTGGTAGGTACAGAATATGTGGGCGATGTTAAGAACAGTATAGGAAATAGAGTAGCCACAGAACTTATATGTATGATCCTTGGACATGAACTAAGGGGGTGGGATTGAGGAGGGGATGGAGGTACTGGGTACAGGGGGGCAAAGGGGAAAGAACTGGGACAGCTGTAATAGCATAATCAATAAAACATATTAAAAAATAAAATCTATTCATGACATCATATACTTTTGCTCACCACACTATTACAAGCACAAAGATGATGTTCAGTAAATATTTTTGGAGGAACTAATGAATGACAGTGTACCTGTGCTACAATCTAAACTATTATAATAATAACAGTCAAAAACTTGAAAATAGCAAAGCAAGATAATATTTTTTAAATAGCAATTTATCTCTTAGTGCCATATTCTACAGATTCTTTTTTTTTTTTTTTTTTTACTTTACTTTTTCAAGAGCACTAACAATATAATTTGAGGTCTCTGCTAACCCTGAGAGAAGTTGCAAACTTGTTCTTAGGAATGATATGGAACAGGAAGGCAGGCTGTACCAGATAGTACACAATACTTTTTTAATCACAATAACAAATATCTTGTGAATATTACTTATATTCAGTAGGAATTTTCCAGGTTACTAAATATTAGTGCATTGTAGCTTTAACTTTTTTAAAATTTATTTATGTATTGTTTTTCTATTACAGTTGTCCCACGTTTTTCCCCATTGCTCACCCCCACCCAACCCACCCCTTCTCCCACAGTCAATCCCACCCCGTTGTCCATGTTCATGAGTCATTTATACCAGTTCCTTTACTAAACCCTTCCCTTACTTATCCCCCTTCTCTCTCTCCCCACTCCCTACTGGTCACTGTTAGTCTGTTCCTTGTTTACATGCCTCTGGTTCAATTTTGCTGGTTTGTTTGCGTTGTTAATTAGTTTCCGGTATTAGGTGATATGATATGGCATTTTTCTTTTGTTGTCTGACTTATTTCGCTAAGCATAATTCTCTCTAGTTCCATGTGAGTTTTGCATCAAGGAAATTAATAAAGATAGGTTACTATCGAGCTAAAAGGATTTACTCCCAAAATTTTTTATCCAATTATTCTATTTGGGTGATATCTTAAAGTTTCATAAAAGATATTGAAGATATTCTTTATTCCCAACTTTTAATAGAATATTTTTAAATATTAAGTTATGAGGAAATGTAAGTGTTCCTTTTCTGATGGTAAAAACAAAACACACACACCTATAATAACAAAATCAAGTCATAATCCCAATCCAAGCACATATTTTTAATAGAACTATAAAATACAAGGCAATAAAGGATGGATTTCATGTTAGTAACTAACTCACAGGAATATAAATATGAAAGGACAGAGATGCCAAAGCCTTTGAACTTGGTTGTATAAATTTTTAACTAAATTATAAGCATTTAAGTGTAAGTGTGCATGCATGCATTTGTGTATATATGCATGTATATATACATATATACATGTGTCCCTGGCTGGTTTGGCTCAGTGGATTGAGCGTCGGCCTGCGAGCTAAGTGTCGCTGGTTCGATCTTCCAGTCAGGGCACATCAGAGAAGGAAAACTCTGACTCCAAAAAACCTCCGCTGCCTTGCGGCATACCTCTTCAGGGGAAAGGCTAAGGGAGTAAACCCCGACAGAAAATCCGGAGCCGGAGTCCCTAAGGCGGTTTGACGTTGTAGTCAACACCGGCAACTCCTGCGGCGCACCTGAAGCCAAGCTGTATTGACTCCGTCTTTCCCTTGGACCCTTCAGCTGCGAAGAGAGGGGGGGTCTGCTGCATGGGCAACAGCAGACCCTCCATATCACCCTGCCCAGGCTCTGTAGCTTCAGCTTCACTGGAGAGGACACTCCAGCGTCATCACAAGATGTCGATTCAACACGGGAGGAGACAGATACCGTGTCACTCCCGAGTTGGACTGCACAGCCATTCTCGGCGGTGCAGATAGACTCTTAAGAAGCTACACCATCGTCTCTCGAGACGGACGGCTGCCGACCGATACATATATTATATACATATGGGTACATGTATATTGCTAACGCAGGAAACATGTTGCATGTATTATTGATTATAATTATGACCTCAGCTCAATCATTTTATATTTCATGTAAGAAATATTAAGAAATATGTTTGAAAAAGTAATTAGTTATTTTTATATTATTGTGTCTACAAAAAAACACAACTGCCAAAAATATTATGTCTTTTAAGTTTTGAGCTATCTGTATATTTAGAGTTGTGAAATTTTACCGAATTACTCCATATTTTTTTCCCAAATGCTAACTTCCCAGTGTATTCCAGTCCTTAATATTTTTAGTTGCCCATATAATTACAAAAAATGAGAGTGTGCTAGTTTCTTATAATTCAAACTAAAATGTTAAATAGTACTCGTATCTTCTTAAGAATAAAAGCACATCCTGAATTAATGTATTAATAATACACAATAGGATCTTCTATTTACAAATATATATCTTACTGTTGTCTACACCTAGTGAATCTCATCAAACAAAATCACATCTTTATAAACTCTACCAAATTTGCAAAATACCACCTCCCATGAAAAAAGGAAAGCAGTAGAACTGGTTTTTACACAGATGGATTCAGAAAGGATGACTTCATCAATGAGAATCTTAGTTACATTACAGAAAAAAAGCTGGGAAACAAAATAGTAGGTCTTTATGGCTCTCATGCTTGTCCCTTAAACTAAGGACTTTGTCTTGTTGGAACTTGATTAGATTGAGTGTGGCTTCCCAAAGTTGTTACTCCAATTTTTCAGGTCTTCCTGTGACTTAATACTTCTCCACAGAAGGAGACTTTCCTCTTTGTGTGAGAAAAATACCTACAAAATATGCCCCAAATCCTTGCCGGAAAGGCGTTATTAGTATCATGCACTCATTTATAAAGACAATTCAACTACCGTATTTTTTTTTTAATTCAATGCACTCATGCATTTTAAAATGTGTTTTATAACAATCACCACTTGCCAAATCAAATTCACTTTATAAATATCCTTTTGGTTAACTTGGTCCTATTTTTAAAACTTGAAATTACAGAAGAAAAAGTAAGAAATGATCTGGCACTTATATAAATTCACAGAAATAAACTGATTGGGATTGGGTTTTGACTAACTCCTCACAGCACAAAAATGTAATTTACTTATAATTATATAACACAAGTTACAGTCCCATTCAATTTCTTATCAGTTTATATGTGGATATATTATACTTAAATGACTCTGCAAGATATACTTTTTTTCTTCAACTCAGTATAACCTCACATGGAATGGGGATTAAAGGTACTCAGAAATATTGTAATAGGACAGCACATTAGGAAATCACAATGCAGATGGCAAAAGGAAAAATGAGTCTACAATATTATCCTTTGCAGTATGTATCTATATTTATATTCTAGATTCATTTTGAGACTTCCTATACTTCTAGTCATTGATATATGCCTCTTCAGCAAACTACTCTTTCCTAAGTTTACATAAGATTATGAGATTAAAAGCCAAGCCCCTTCTTCAATACAATGAACAATTTACTGGCCAAATAACAAACCAGGGAAACAACTTATATGTAGAGACTCCTAATACCAGGGCCATCCTTTACAATATTATGTGTTCTGTGTTACAGAAGATGAATACTACATGCAAAAGGGTTTGATGTTAGTGGAAAGAGGCAGTGGAAGTTACATAAGAGAAAAATCTAAAAAAATTAAACTGCAATAGTAGTGTATTACAATAATAGAAGGGTGAACTCCAGGTGAATAATTTTATATATGTTATTTCTAAAAGAGAGCAAATGCCACTCTAGTTATTCCTGTTCCATAACTTCAAATTTAACGTGTAGGCACTTAATTATTGGGACGTGTATCTCATTACTAATATACTACATTTTAAGCAAATGAATATTATTTATATATTTATATGTCACATACATATTGACAACATTTTATAGAGTCCTCTTTTTCTCTGTTTGCAATGAGGTTATGGCACAGTGCCCGTGGGCTTTCAAATACTAACCATCATGTGACCCTACAGCAAGACAGTAACATAAAATTGACAAAATAAAACCAATTAAAATCTCTAGGAACTGGCCTCTGTGATCTTACTGTCTATCTTAACTTATTTTTACTTTCATATTACAGAGATACTGGCTCCATTCTATTTCTGTCTATCACTCTCTTACAAAAAGAACAGCAAACATGCAGAAGTCTAACGTCTGCGGGAATGGAGCAAACACCTAATTGTTACAGAAAGCTTATCACCCACCGAGTTGGTACGGGCTTCCTCCACTCCACACATTTCTTCTTCTACTGGAAGGAAGCAAGATCCTTGACTTCAACAGGAAGTTTTACTCTTCAACATATCTGGTTTAGTGTCAGATAACAAAAAATTACAGTGGCTTCTGCATTAAAAATAAAACTGTCCTTAAATGGCAAAATTAATTAATCCAACATTAATTGAGCCATACTTTTTTTTTTTTTTCAAAAGATATAAAGTGGACCAAGATACAACATGGGCCTTGCAGCATACTGATAGAGAGAGATTTCTCTCGGAAAGCTTTGTGGATTTGTTTTTGATTTTGAAGATGCCTCTTCTCTACACAAATGGAACTATTTGCACTTTTCAGTGGACAGCATGTATGCAGAAGTTGATGTCATAATTAGATATTACTTACAAATCTTAAGATGAGTTCAAATTTATACCAGCCCAAACAAGTAGAGAAGGAAGAAATCACACATAGCAAAATAACTGCCAATATCTTCAACTTTAAAAATAAAGAAAGGAAGGACATGCAGAAAAATCTTCCCTTGGACAGTCAGAAATATTACTAGGACAAATATATGTGAAAGTGTCTTAATTCGACTCACCTCAAATTCCCAATTCAAACTCCTAGAAATACATTATCCTGCACTTTCTCTTTCCCTTTTCTCCCCATACCCATTCCAATTCTGTCAAATCTACCTCCACTATCGTTTTTAAATCAGTCTATTTCCCTTAACATCTCCTAACAATTTGTTTGCTTATGCCCGCACTATTTTACCCCTAAATGGCTTTCTCTGCCTATGGTCATTTCACCTTTAATGACATCCTCATAGAGGTCATATATTGGGCTTTTTGAATAACATTTACCTAGTTTAAAACTTCTAGTTGGGTCTGTATTGTCTTTCTTCCATGACTGAATCTTGCTCAAGAAACTCTTTAACCCCGTTTTCCAGAGAGTAATCTCCTCCCAGTCCTATACTTCAACCAAAACACCGTATCTATTAAATTCATGACTTAAGTATCCTGTCCGCAGCACTGCAACCACTTGTTCAAGTGGAAGTCACAACACTCCTGTTCTTGAGTCTCTGTTCAAGTTATGTGCCAACTGTAAAGCTCTCTCACAAGGCTCTATCAGAGAGCCTTTCGGGCTGGCAGCAAACTATACAACTACCTCCACTGCAGCAGGACTTGAGGGCAGTGAGCTTATTTAAATGAGCTTGGGATATAAAGAGCTCAATCAACTGCAGTAGTAGGTGTACTCTAATGGCTGGAAGAATACTGGGAAGGTGAAGAATATCTGTTTTGTGGCTCCATCAGTCTCTTGCCTATCCCAGCACATTCCTTCTTCTGCTCCTCTAATGAAAAGGGCATATTTTATATTCTACAGCAAACTAGAACCCTCATGCCAAATCTGCCCCACCTGTTGTTTTGCTATAATCTATGGGTAAGATTTTTTTTTTCATTTTAAATTTTAAAAAAGTCAAAAGAAAAATATTTTGTGACACAAAAATGATAAAAAAAATAAAATTTCTGTGTCCATAAATAAAATGTTATTGAAAATTGAAACACAGCTCTGCTCTTTTATTCACATCTTGTCTATGGCCACTTCCTCCCTACAAAGGCAAAGCTGAGCAGTTACTATCAGGCCCTTAAAAAGTTTTGAGACAACCAGTCTATAATATTACATTCCCTTTGTTAACAGAGGTACCAGGAGTATACAAGGGGATGGCATCGGCAAGCATCAGCAGTCAGCTCTGCATTCTTTGTTTCCTTGGGCATGTTATTAATGATATAAAATGATCACCAAATTTCAGATAGTTCCTTGTATGTGATGTCTATCAAGCAATTGAAAATATTTTAAATCGAGAAATATGATTTTTAAAGTCCAAGTATAAGATACTGTTTTGCCCCTACTAATAATTTATTTCAAATAATGAAATTAGAAGAAAAACACAAAAAAGAATTCCAACTCATGTAGCCAATTTTAGATATTACCTTTCACTCCTGTTATCATTTTGGAGCTCTCTATAAACAGAGACTGTCAAATTTTTCACATTTCTCTTAAATTGTATAGCCCCAAAATCTCTACTAACACCTCACTAATGTTGAAAGTAGCGAGAGGATTATGTTCTGAATCCTGTTCTTCCAGTAAGTCTGATTATAATTCCTGTCTGTGTAATCAGCAGACATATTGTTCGTTACTTTTCCTCTGAAATATAATCCAACTTTTTATTAAGCAGTTACTATAATTTTGCCAACAATACTTTTAAAATAAGATTATTTTCCACCTAAGTATAACTTATTGCTTCAACTTTTTCTGGTTCAGTCATGAAAACTGGTTGGTGAAATATTTTAAACATGTTACATTTTTGCCAACTGTTTCCCTCAATATTAAAAGGTTTAATAAGGTCCATTTTGATATTGTCTCTCATCTGCATAGGCCAAGGCATACAAAGAAAATAAGTACATCCTTCTCTAGCTTTAACTGACAAGCATCTTCCAAAGGAACCTCTGTATTCACTTCTGCTTCTATTCTGCTAAAATCTTTCTCTCACTCTCATGTTGTAACAACGAAACGCAAAAGGAAGTGTCGTTTTAATTGCACTTAAGCCATTTTCACTGGAAGAGAATCTCATCAGTGATGCAATACCTCCCCTAAATGAGTACTATGATCTCATGACCTTTAAACTGGGACGTACCACTTCTAATCTGAATCACATTCTCTCCTGGACCCCCTCACACTTTTATCCGCTGGGCCCTTTCAGTTTTATAGCTTTGGTGGTTTCTCCCTCTACTTAGATATCTAGATTTCTGATTATATCTGAAGAATTAGTTTACATTTATATACCAAATAAAGCACTTGTTATTACTCTGCTTAGAATTTTTGCTGCCTAAATTTTTATATCATCTCTATGCTCACTGGGAGGGGACAGCTTCAAAAAGAAAGGTTCTGATAAGTTTCTAAGGTTGGGATATGTGATTTCTTTATCATTTTGTTCCTTCTGTTATAGCTCTAATAAAGATGTTAAGTCAGACCTCACTTGAAGCTGATCTCTAGACATCACTCACCAAATCATTACATTTTCATCTCTGATTGCCCTTGGGTATCACCACCTCTTAACAAGATATTTCACTTCTACAGAGTGAAAAACAGGTTACAGGAAGCAGCATACAGGGTCGTTTAAGTGTTTGTTCTCATGTTCTGACTACAGTAAAGCCTTTTCCATGAACATGAGTACGTATATTATAGAAGGACATACTAAGCTGCTACATCAAAAATAAATTTAAAATGAACAGCAGAATAAGAATAATTTTAAAAGAACACTAAGGCTTGGCTTAATTTATCATCTAAATATGTGTAGGTGACATTAGAATCATATTGACAAACAGTAACGGAAAAGCATCATCTTGCATTTTTTAGTTGATATATTACACAGGTCATCAAACCAGAAACTTTTCTATCTATGTATTTCAGACAATTGACAAATTTCCTAAACCTTAAGAAATTTTCTTTGGACTATGCCAAATACCTAATGTAATCAAAAGATATAAAAAGAAGTAATAGGGATTATAAAGATAGCATCTCTAACCCCTTATGCTAGACTACCCTACAGATGTCATATATATATGACATCTTATTTGTAAATCACAGATTGTCCCTTACATCCGAGTGCCAAGTGCTCATGGGAAATAAACACCTGCCACCCTTAACACTTTCTCATTAAATGCTTCTCTAAAATCTCAAGAGTATTGTAATTAGTTTCTTTATCAAACAAACAAAAATGTGATTTGGATGTTGTGAAACAGATCAGCTTAGACAACATTTTGAATACAATTGCTAACATCATGTTTTTAGCTTGATGGTCATTACAGTCATTAAGAAAATATAAGAATGACTACCTAATTTTTTATAAGTGTTCATTTGGGATATTTTTACCATTTCAGTTTTATCTGACAGTAGCCACAATTAAGAGTTCATGAAACACTATTTTTTTAAAGGCTCTTGCAGGTATTGAAAATTTAGCAACTTCTTTGTCAAAAGCTTTGACAATGTATAAGATCTAATTTGCAAAAGAGCCAAAGTAGTATGAAGACTTTTCTTGTCTGCCTTTCCCCTGCATTAAAAACAGAAGGTATTAATCACCCGATTTCAAAGGCAGCTGACTGATGCTATTCACTGGGTAGGGCATTCTCACTAATGTGGCCCCATGAATAACTCTCAAGGCTTTTATTATTGCTCTGAGTGGACTCTTAGCAGTACAGCCTCCCTTCAGCAACCCTCATCCCCTCAGGCTCCAAAAGGATTATAGATAGCAGCTGAAAGAAAGCATCCTTGGTAAAAACAAAAGTTTTAGAGGAAAAAGAAATGGGAGCAAAGTGGACATATTGGAGACAAGTCATGATTCATGGCCTGCACTGTGTTCTGCCTCTCTTTCTCTTACTCAATACACTCTTTAGTTTTACTGCTGGGTAAGAGCAGGCCAGACCAGTGCACTTCTCCTAGCAACCAATATCAGTCAGCAAAAAAGGCATGTCATCTGCTCAAAGGGAAAACGGAAGAATTTGGGGTCATACAAAGCCAGACACATGTTCTTTTGCATTTGATCCCAAATTGATTATCAAAAAGGATTCAGTAAATGCTAAATAATTCTGTTTTATGTGAATGCTAACAATCCACAGAACTAAATATTAGCTTGTCCACTTGCTATATAGTAGGTTCCAATACTGGTTCAATTCATTCTTTCAATGTTCAGTTTTTCACTTTTCCAACATCACCCCCATTTATTGTTCAGAGATTGCTCCTTCCAGGCATTACTTTGCACCTCCTTGATGATTTCACATGTAAAGATTATGCATAAACTCCTATAGCATCCCATGTTCAGAAAACTTGGACCCGTATCCTACACAAGAGACAGTAAAAGCAATCGCGTGGTTGTCTTATTTGCATGCCATGCTTAACTGCTGCTTAGAAAGATGAAAACGCTTTCTGAAAAGTTGAATAAACTTGGAATTTAAATTTAACATGATGACACATATTTACTGAGAGCCTCAAAAATCTGGAGAGCATTTCATAAGATCCAACTGATGAACATCACAGGTGTTACAGTTTAACATAAAAGTACAATAATTCGTAGCCTGGAAAATGTTCTTCTTAAAATAAAAGTTGTCAGTTGGATTGTGAGTAGAGGGCAGGCATCAAACAACTCAGAATTTATTCATTTCTTACAGCCATGTGAGTATGGGGGGTGGGGGATAAGAGGTATCTTTGCCCAAAATCTGTACCCACATGTTGTACATATTTTTCCCATTCTTTTTTCTTTCATTTTGTATTACAGGTTGACATTATGCAGGCTCTCAAAATACAATGGTGAATTGAAACACTTAAAAACATACTTAGCTACAAAATCACCTACATGTTTTCATGATAGCCAGTGAAGAACTCCCTAGTTAAATGTGTTAGCACTTCTTTTCTGGTGAAGTTATTAAACAGCATTCATGATAAGAAAAGAGGCTACAAATCTCAATTAAATGAAAGCTTGAAGATTTGAAAGTACAGGAATCAGGTACCATCAAATACTTTTTCATTGTTAGTTTTTAACTCTTGGGATTAGGACTGCAGTGAAAAAAAGTAGTTCTTAGACCATCAAATTCAATGTTCTAACTCTTCACAGTCCATTTTGCATGGGAAAAAAATGCTGAGGAATGTTAAGTTAGCACACATTGTCTTACTCAGTTTCTCCTACAATCAATGATAAAGTTGCGTAGGAGTTCACATAACTGCCCTTTGGGTTTTAGCTCCTTGTTGAAGTTGTTGATGTTCAAAGGTATGTTAGAACAGACAGCTGTTGCTTATTTAAGGAGAGGAAGGTAAAATGCCTCCTCTAGTTTAACAAGTCAACAATGATCTTGGTTTTTCAAGAACTACATTATACTTTTGTCAATACATTAAAGTTAGGTTTCAAATAAAGATACAAAACACAACTTAGAGTACTGTTGCTAGGTTCATCCTGAATTTCCCTTAATTTAATATAACTCTGAAAACTATATTCTATAACTATCAGATATACCTAAACAAATAAGTTCAACTATATTCTAGCATTTGCTACTATTTGGAAATAAATATTATAAAAATATAAAAGTATAGCCATAACCTTGATTTATACCCTTTTCTTTATATGGAAAATCTCTTCGTTTTTGAAAATCAAAAGTTCCCTCTTTCTTGATCCTACTTATGAATATTTTAGTTGGTTGTTACTATTGAACAGGTTTTGGACAAATGCTTTAAATTCCAAATGGTTTCAACTGGGTGTTCCTTATTTGAACTTGAAAAGTGGTGTAATGGAACAGTTGAGTTATATTCCATATTCTCCAGCTCACTTCCAAAAAGGCATGGGACCAAAAACTAGGGAAAGAGATCCCAAATCAATCTTTACAACAGAAATTAAAAAGCAGCTATTAACCCCCTCTCCTGAGCTAAAATTGCTATATTACATATGGTTCTAGTTACAGTGGCCATAAACTATGTACATTGGCTTAAGACTACTGTTTTTGTAGTATAATATTTTTTAAAATTCCATTTATTCATAAAGTAACAGTGAGCACTATTGGTCATTAATGAATGAAAGTGGATATGAATCTTAAGATTAGTGAATTTTATTTATCATCCACATTCATATCATTAAGCCCACACAAAATCCAGAGATATAACCCATGCAGATTGGATACTGAACCATGATTGTTTCCAAAGATGGATATTAATGGTTTTCAATAACTTTTTCCAGGCTAAAGTTTCTCTTTCAATTATACTTAAATATCATAATCAATGATAGGACATTTAATTAAATAACTTATGAGTCTGTAAATTAATTTTAGAAAATTAGGAGTGTTTCCTTAGAATACATTAAGTTTGTCCTATACAAGATTTATCTTCATGATACTTTACATCAGAAGTAACAAGAAAGTAGATAAAATGTAAATCAGTCAACATGAACCAAATGCAGGATCAACAAGCATGTTCTTCTATTTGTTAACAAATTGCGATTTGTAGTATGCTTCTCTTATTTACTATTTTCATTCATAATGCCACTCACTTGGGAATCCCACTTATTCTGTAATCAGCATATGATGCAATGGAAACACACATGTCATAGCACATTTGTCACAGTTGCATGGTGTGGTCACAGATGAGTATCCTTAAGAGTCAAAAGTTCTTAACCAGTCACCTGAAATCTCATGCTTGAAAGATTATATGAAAATTAAAATTAGCCCTGGCTGGTGGCTTAGTTGGTTGGAGTATTGTCTCATATACCAAAAGGTTGAGAGTTTCATTACCAGTTAAGACATGTCTGGGGGGTTGCACGTTCGATCCCTGGTCGGGGGCAGGGGAGGGACATTTGGGTGGCAGCCGATCAATGTTTCTCTCTCACATCAACGTCTCTCTCTCTCTCTCTCTCTCTCTTTCTCTCTCTCTCTCTTTCTCCCTCCCTTCTTCTCTTTCTTTAAAATCATAAACACATTGTTGGGTAAGGATTAAAAACTAAATAAAATATTATAATTAAATGTTCAATGTAGTCTGTAATTAGCCTGATAGCTGAAGTCCTCTTAACTTTATTTGTAGCCTATACTAGGAAGGAAATGATAATAAACATACTACTAATAAAAATAGTCACAAATAATATTTATTTGTGGTGCTAAGTATCTGGCACTGTTCAGAGTATTTTATATATAATTTATACATAAGATCTATATTACACATACAAATATATTTCTATATGTTTATAATACATATGTACTTATATTTTTCATATACATTCATTTATTTCTTGTAGCAACTGTATGAGATAGACACCATTACCATGCCCACTTAACAAATAAGGACACTGAAGCACAGGCAGATTAAAGTACTTGCTCAACCTCACCCAGCAGTGTTTATTGGTTGACTGTCATTCAATAATCATCTTACATTCTTCCCCTATGGACAAACTATGTTGCAATTAAATTAGACTTCTTGCTTTTCCCCTAGCATGACTCTGTTGTTCTGCAATCTTTCTCCCTATTAAAACTCTGCTCATTTTTGAAGCCCCATCTGGTATTGACCCTAGACTGCTCCAGCTATAAATCATCTATTCCTTCTCTGAGTTCCCAGACTATATTTTGTTTACCTTCAACCCCCATTTAACAGGTACTAGTTTTGTGTTAGTGATCTGAACATGTTATCTTCTCTACTAAAGTGTGATCTCTTTGAAGGTGGGAATTAATTAACAGATCATTATGATCTTCACAGAGTCCCCAGCATGTTTCCTGTCTTGTTTATAAATAGGTGCTCATGTGTTGAATCAAAGTGTCTCAAGTTAATGCTCAGGCTGACATGTTCAGAAAAAAGTTCCAGGTCGGAGAAAATGGAAAAAGTCTCTCTAGAGGTGCGTAGGATACAGAGAGAACAGCCCCTGACTCTCATTTCAGCTCTGCCACTAAGTAACTTTGGGATCAATGACAAAGCACAAAAAAATTATTGAAGCTTCAGTTCTCCACGTGTTCAATCAATGGAACAAGCATATCACGAAATTATAAAAATTTCTTCCAGCTTTGAGATGCTATCATTCTATGACTTACATTTAGTATTGCTGAGGTCTCTGCTAAAAGTGACAACTTCAACACTGATAGAAACATAGAACCAACTGACAGCTGTAAGAGGTGAGAGGGGAGGAGGAACCAACCAACAGCTATAAGAAGTGAAAAGGGAGGAGACAGGGACAGTTTGTAAGAAGGTGAAGGGATTAGCCAGAGAACATATATGCATGCCCCATGGACATGGACAACATTGTGGGAATTGCCTGAAAATGTGGGGGGCAACTGGTGGAGGGGCGCAAAGGGGGAAAATTGGGACCACTATAATAGCATAAACAATGAAACATTTTAAAAATTAAAAAAATAAACAAATTAACTAATTAAGTCACACAATAGAAAAAGTAAAAGAAGAAGGAGCAGGAGGAGGAGTAAGAGGAGGAGATGACCACCCCAGGTATTAGAAATTAGGACTATTAGAAATGTAAGGTATATTATTATAATATAAAGTGCTTTACTACAAAACGTCATATCGAACTTATAAAGGCCACTCAATGTTTTCCTTCCAAAGTGAATTAAAAGAATAGATTTTCCACATGCATGACCAATGGGACTGTAAGCTGATATAGCTGCTTTGGAAAACAGTCTTGCAGTTCCAGAAAAGGTTAACTGTAGTGGTACCATATGACCAGCAATTACACTCCAGGTATATACCCAAGAGAAATAAAAACATACATGCACACAAAGATTAGTACATAAATGTTCATAGCATCAATATTTATAATAACTAATAGTAAAAACAACTTAAACGTCCATGAACTGATAATTCAATGAATAAATGATATGGAATGAAGTACTAATTAATAAGTGCTACAACATGGATGATCCTAGGTCACAAAAGACCATATATTGTATGATTCTCTTTACAGGAAATGTCCAGAATAGACAAATCTATAAAGACAGAAAATAGACTAGTGGTTCCCAGGACTGGAGAAGGGGTAAGAGATGAGAAGCATGATGTAAGGTTTCTTTTTTTTTTTTTTTCTCTCTCTCTCTTTTTTTCTTTTTTTGATGATAAAAAGTTCTAAACTTGGGTTGTAGCAATGGCTGCACAACTCTGAATGTGCTAAGAACCACTGATTTGTACCTTTTTTTCCCCATGGGCATGGTATGTGAATCATATCTCAATAAAGTCATTGGGAGAAAATATTTAAGTAGCAAAATTTAGAGAATGTTTATATTGGCTTTCATGTCAGTTTTAAAAAATTATATTTTTAGTCAAGCTCTCCTTTAAGTTATTTTCTTAAAATCAAAAGTAGGTCTATAAAGATGTCCTACCTGCCAAATTCCTGAGTCCATCTCCGTTTAGTGTCAGTGATGGTAAACAGGGCCCTGGACATGTTGTTCATAACAGCAGACAGGGTTGGACAACGTTCATTATTAGGGATGTTATTTTAATTTCCCTCTTCATTTTTAATTATTAGAGGCCTACATATTTGGAGACTAGTTTTAGAATTAAGCTATTTAATTCCGTCTTGGTACTAGAATAATCATTTTAACCTGTTGCTAATGCTTAAAGGGAAAGCTGCCCTAAATGTACAGCTGAGTCTCAGTTTCTGGACTCTTAAGTCAACACTCCTGAGTGCAGTGGGAGTATGTGTGGTGCTATTATGGCACATCAGAATCATCTGAAGGAACGCCCTGTCAAAACACACACACCACTCAGCAGTGTGATAAAAGCTCAGCAGTGCTAGCTAGGAATTGGGAAAGACCGACCATGAAAACCACCACTACAGAAAATATTCTTGTTTAGAAGGAAGAGAGGTGCATCAAAGCAAATGGTCAATGCTCTATTTCCTGACAGGTGAAGAGCAGAATATTAAGTCACCAGAAATAATGATGCCATTTGTGTCAAAAAATGCATGTCTTATAACTCTATCTATCTATCTATACACATACACCCCAAAATATAAATTAACCTAGTTCAAATGGTAAATGTTTCATGTTCTGGGCGATGGCATGAAAACCAACATTTCAAAAATACTCTGTAAGCACATTCTCAGACACTTAACAAATGTCTGAGTATCTGCTATGTGTCATCTTGTGCTCTAGGTACTGTTGGAACATTGGTAAACATGACAGACAAAGCCAAGTCCCTGTCTCAGAAGTTGTGTTAGAGTCAGACGGTAAACAAACATCTCTATCTATTGTTGAGTGAAATTCTCTGCATGTCTTGCTAACAGAGGCACTAACTACTCTTTCATTCCAAACCATCTTTTCAAGGATATTTATATAGCAAATTGTATTATATAACAGAGATAGTCTCCTTTGAGAGCAGAAGGCAGATTTGTTTAACATCCAGTATAGTCAAGACAATGTCTTTCACCAGGCTAAAGATTAGGCAAGTTTCCTTACTTCCCATTTTAAAACAGCTAGGTTCCCACACTCATGGTTACTCAGCTGTGAGGCTAACCCTTTATGTCTGCATCAGCTACCTGGGACCCAATACATTGCTCCCAAGGGACTGCAGGGTCAAGGTAAATCTTCACAGACGTGAAGTGATGCTGCCTGCTGTGGTGTGACTAATGAAGTCCATCATCTCTTACCTAGCAGTCTCATATCTTCTGCCAGCATTCTTCAATTTGTGGCAGTCTAACTTCTTAACTTTCAAGTAGGTTAAGATGTCAGTCGCTTCCCTTCACAGTTGCTGATGCATGCATAACACACATGAACACACACATGAACACTTTTAGGAGATTATAAGTGCTATAAAAATTAAGATAGCTACCAGGGGCAGACCAACAGTGTCTTAAGGAAAGCGATTTTAGATAGGGTGGCCTATATTTCTGAAGAGATGATACTGAATAAGGATTTATTAAATCAATTAAAGACATACACAGGCAAAGAGCTGGGAAAGTGCATTTGAGGCAGATGAAAGAACAAATGCAAAAGCCCTGAGTCAGGAAGAGAACATCAAAAAGAATGTTCTAAATCTAGGTTCTAAGTAGGAAGTGTGAACAGATAAGGTCAGAGAGGTAGATCGGGGCCTGAACTTGAACTGCCTTGTAAATTGTTGTGAAGTGTTCTGAGTGGGAGCCATTAGAAGGTTTGGAGCAAGGAGCTGCCTTTATCTTACATGCTTTTACAAGGTCACCCTGGCTACTGTGTAGAGAAGGAGCTGGGATGGGGCTAAGGTGCAGGGACAGGACAGGCAGGAATGAGACAAATTATTACTTACCAGACTAGTGCAATAGTCCAGGTTTCGCCTAAGATTGTAGTGGTTGAGCTAGTAAGAAATATTTGGTATCTAATTATTTGAAAATTCATCAAAACACTAAGATGAATTAATGGGTGCAGAGAAGGATAGATAAACAGATAAATATGTACTAATTAAGTAAAGTTAAAACAATGGTAGAATCTAGGTAGGAATATCTTATGTTCATCTTATAATTCTTTCATTTTAGCTGTATGTTTGAAAATGCTTATGATAAAATGTTGGGAGGAAATCACAAATACACAAAAGAAATTGTTGATACCAAGATATATTGCCAAAGGTTGGGAAAATTAATTAACAGAAACCTCATTTAAAGTGAAGTAGGGAGGCCAGAATGGGAAATCCTGCCTACCTCAATCATGAAGTGTAACAGGGAGAACTGTAATAGCCCTTCCTACCTTCTCCTTACTCCTCAATAAAAGAGCTTCCCCTTCTTTGTTTTAGCAAATTTGCACATGGCTCACCATGGTTGCATGTACCAGATTGCAGTTCCTTGTTGTTTCCAAATAAATCCATTTTGCTGAAGAAATATCTCGCTGACTCTGTTTATGGTCAACAGAGTTAACTAACAATTTGGATTATCAGCAGTGAGTACCAGTCAAGAATGATCCTCTGTGAATAGTGATGTCATTAATTTACTGAGCTGGAGATGACAAGAAAAAGAAAAAGGTTCTATCCCAGGCTTCAGTTTGATATATTCTTATCAAGATATATTCTTATCAAGCAAAAATGCCAAATTGTCAGCTGGATATGTCAAGCACTATTCCAGGCATTGAAACTACAACGATCTAAGAGCCAAATTGTAGACTCATGGAACCTACATTCTTTCACAAAGTGATTAGGGCAATTTGAGAAGATGGATTCAAAACCCATGCAACTAGATGAAAGATCTTAAGGATTAGGTGCAAATGGAGGAGAAAACACTAAGGCTTAAGGTGTAGGTCACTCTTGTCTTAGGAGTAACACTCCTTTGCGTTACAGATAGGTATTTTGAGTGAGACCACTCCACTTTAGATTATATATTAGATCTCTGTACACTGCTGCCACATTAAAAAAGTTTACAGAAATTTCTCCTGAAAAACTTTGCTATCATTCATTCATGTTTTACTCAATAACTAAAATGAATCAGAAAACCAATATCAATGTATTGATTTAGGTTGATAGGTCCATGCCTGGAGATACTGTAAGAAACATAACTATATTTTTCTTTAAAAATAAATCTATAAAATGATACTCTATAAGTTTCCATTGTCTCCTTGACCTCTGATCTGTAGACTTCCATCTTCCTAAACTGGAAAAAGACAGGATATATATAAAACAAGTTTGCATAAAGTTATATAGTATTGCAAAAGGAAAATGTAAAGTTAAGCACCCAGTAGGATATATCCAAAGGTGGAACAGTATTAACGTATTTCCTTTAAAGGCAGATTTCCTAAATCTGTATTTAAAGAAAATCCTTCACTTATTTTCTTTATTTCTCAAATGTTTCTATAATTCCTTCCACCAGATCCAAAAAAGGAGGAGGAGGAGGAGGAAGAAAGGAGGAGGAAAAGAAAAGGAGTAGTAGGAGAAATAAGTTGAAAAAAATAAATTTTAATACTCCATAAAAACCAAATTGCACATAGGAAGTAAACTTATCTCCTACAAATTGCAGGAAATACCGAAGCAGATATTACAAGACACACACATCCCACATACACGAGCACCCCCAGTTATTATATATGTATCCAAATTTATGCAATATGCTTATATATCCATATTTATATTATCAATGATGCTATTTTATACAGGCTTCTTAGCGATGAGATGGCCAAAATTGTTCTTTTCATATAACCATGACTTCTTTTTTTTCTTTAAGATAGTCTTTTTTGATATCCTAAGAAATACTTTTGGTTTATGGTCCACATGTTGCCTAGACTCAAAGGTTATTCAAACAAAGCCAATTCAAATGTGATATTACTGCATAGTCCCAAGAACAAATTTCAGGTCATTTATCTGCAATTTAAGTTCTGAAATGGACTACATATGGCTACAATAATGAGCCCATTACTGAAAGAACTTCAGCAAAATGTATAAATCTGTATAAGATTATATATCTGCACTATGCACACACATTATCTTTATCTCCCCAAATATTATGTGTTTCATTTTCATTTAAGAATAGTTAAGGCTTAGATAAGAAAACTGTTCTCATTTTAAAAACATCTTTCTACAGGTATTATAAAATTATTAAATTGACAATATGTGGGACATAACTGTAATTAAAGAGTCTCATGATGGTTCATATTATTTCCTTGTAAATGACTGTAAAACCATATTCTTATTTAAAAAATAAAAAAAAAAGAAAATCTGAAGAACAAAGGTTAAGCTCAATACATATTCTCCTACCAATGGTAAAGAAAAATATGCATTTGGTTAATTAATCTGTATCAAGTTAGAAAATCTGCATTTACATCCCAAATAGAAAAGTTTGCCTGTAGTTCTCAACTAACTTAATATTTATTCTCTATGGAGTCCTGCAGACACTAGATCCTGAACAATCATAAATAACATTAGCACATACCTTCTACGAGAAGGCAAAAGGCTAGCATTTTTTCATATACCATAAAAATGCACATATAAATAACCCACCAAGCAAATTTCAATGCAAATCTATGTATCATTTGTCACTGAATAAAATTAATTTTTATGTCTAGCAACCAGGATAGTCAGTTTATCTTTGAAATGGTACAAGCCTCTCTAAATTTGAAATTCATGGACAGAATGAGTACACACTTCTTAGAAGGATAATAAGTAAAGGGAACTCATAGAATCCTGGAAGAGTAAGAAGGCTTAGAGAGCCTACCAAGCAACTCCCTTCTTCTATACATGCACACACAATCCCAGTGTGTTGCAGTAGCCTAGAGGGCAGTGTTGCCTACACCCAAAATTTTCAACAGTCCTCATGGAGAGGCTGTCACTACTTCATTCTGGGGTAAACCAAAGGCAAGCCAATGTCAACAGCGTGATTTACATAGGAATGAAGTAAGTGTCCTCAGTGTTCTTTGCTTTTGACATAGTAGGTGCTAAATACAAAAACTGACTTCACATACACACAAAAATTTAATGTTACCTTTTCAATTCCTCAGTCCTAGGCATTTTTTTACTATATTACTATGAATTTTGCTGTATAATTGTGCCCCAGACACAAATCCCCCTCAACTCTTATCATATAAAATTATATCAAAACAAAGGTCCTAGGTGTGTCTCTGGGGAAGAAGGGACAGGGGTGGGGTGGAGTGGGAAACGATGGGGACAGAGAAAGATGGGAGGGAAGCAAGATAGGAGAGAGGGAGGAAGGAAGGAGCGAATGATGTCTTGCTACTGCCGTTCTAGCAAGCTGGTTAATTGCATTTGTTTCATATATCTCCAAACACTCTGGTACATTAATTACATTCTGTAATACCAAGCTCTTCTGATTCCTTGTCACTTCCACTGAGCAATTTAATTGCACTTGTATTCCTCCTAGCTACACAGATTTTTAATTCTGTAGTTTAATATATAGTTTCTACATGTATTTCTGGTATTGAAAAATGTGAATGCATGTCTTATGAGAACAAAGTACCCAAAAAGTTATATCCAAGTCTTTTCATCATAATACTCAAACCCATTTGGAAAAAATATGCAGCATTTTATGAAGATGTAAATGTATTGTAAAGGTAAATGTATCAAAGAAAATGCATGGTGAATTAGATATGATTATAGGCATGGCCATACTATAATTCACAATAACTAATTTCTAAATATCTACTACTTAGAAGTGAAAAAAGGGAGAAGCTGTGTGCCCACATGAATGCCCTGACTTCTGTCGCTGGGAGGCAAAGGTACTCATGTAGTCCATGATTGAAAACAGCCACTTGACACTAGGTAAATTCATCTGTATTGCCTCATGTTTATAGAAAGGCTTCCTTTTTGAGTCCAATACATTGGGTTCTGTGCAGCAGCAGCTGCCAAGAACAAAGTTAGCTCCTACAGGCAGGCAAAAAATAGGCAGTGTCCCAAATAATGAATTCGTCCACAAGGCATATGTTGGAGGAAAGTTTATGTAGCAACAATCAACTATAACGGTTCAAATTTTGAACCAATACACATCTGTACTGGTATTATTCTTTACAAGTACAGTAATTTGAGAAATAAAGTGCTATAATCCCCATATTCAGGAGGGAAGGGAACCAAGCTCTAGTCTCCTTTTTAGACCAATTCTTTTCATTGATGCAAAAATTAAAGTCCCTAGAAGGTTAATACCAACCGTCCTTTTTTGACTTCTTTCTTTGAAGAAACAATAAAGCATGTTAATAATTACTTCCACTTGTCATTTAAAACAGCTTTAAAAAAAAAAAAAAAAGGATTTTGCAATCCTCTCACAAGAAACTGACATCTTACGAAAATATACCAGGAAAACAAAATGAACAAAAGACAGGAGAATCGGAGGCAGAATGCTGGCTGCTTGGCAGACTGACTCAACCTAGAGGGAGACACCCCCAGCACCTGTTTCTGATCCCCATTGTGTATCCCACTGGAGACAGAGCTGCCCCAAGCCCGCCCAGAGCTTATGCTTTCCCCTTCTTGGAGCCTCGCCCAAGTCTTACTTTGGACAGTTTTCTCCCTATGATCTAAATTCTTCATTCTGATTTCACACTAGGAGGGAACTCACCAGCATGAAGGTGATACACACTGATCCCTGAGAGACTCTGTCCCACATTCCTAACTCAATGAACCTTCAGTGGAATATCCATTACCATTTTTCTTTACTTGAATGTCTAAGCCAAAGTTCAGATGCAAGGACACCTAACAAGAGAGCAGGTACCACAGTATTAAACTCGTGCAAGAGATTTCCTTTTTAAGTCTTTTCTAACAAAAGTAAGAGCTCATCATTTATTACCTAACTCCTCATTAATTAAGTAAAAACAACAATAGCTAACTACTAACACGTTCCACTCGCAGCCATTTAGAAACAAAAGACAAACTCTCTCTGCCCCCAAAAGCCTCCATACCTTGCCAAAAGGGACTTATGAATATAATGCCATTTTATTTGAGAACACATCCCACTCAGAAAAAAAAAAAAAGAAATTTAGGGAGGCGGAGGATAAAATCATTTTTAACTTACCATTAACTGGGACATATAAAAATCCACAGAGTAGTAGTTGTGTAAACATCAGCCGACTCATTTTGACATATTAAAAAGGATCCAGATTGTTTAAGAAACCAATCCCAGAGAGCAAAATACAAAAATAAGTATCAAAAGAAGAGGTAGGTCCAAAGTTCAGACTTTTTAAGATGCTAATTAAAGTCACGAAGAGCAAATTGCAAGATTAGAAGGGCTTAGTGGAGATGTCTTCAATGGGGCACATTTAGATCCATCCAAATTAACAGAGGGCACTCAAAGCCTGCTGTATTTCCACACTCTGCTTCCTAAATTCCCACAAATTCAGCCCAGTCGGAGGGGTTATTCAAGTGTGTCTAACCCCTCACTCCTCAGGCTCCATTGCAATCCAAAGCCAAGTTCTTTCTTCAGAAGTCAAGAAGATGACGGGAGAGGAAAAATACCTAATTCCTAGAAAGTGTTCCACAAACTTGCCAGCGCGCTGCCAGAAAAACCAATGGCCTGCCTACTGGTTTTCTCTCCACGGGTCTCCTCGGTAGCAGTTCCACGTCCAGAGTTTCTTCACTTAACTTCCACAATCAGGATGTGTCAAAACGACACTTTGCAGGCGGGCCGACTTGGCGGGCCTCCGCTTTGCAGCCGTGTTGCCTCCCTCCGCCTCTCGGGTTTCCAAAGGGAGGCAAAGGGAAATCCCGACGACTGGGGTGGAGAAGGCGAACTGCTCCGTGGTGGGGCCGCAGGGAGGGAGGGGCAGAGCTGAAGCTGCGGCCACCGCCACTGACCGCCTCGGAGGACTGGGAGCCCGGGCAGCCAGGAAGCCTAGGATCTCAGAGGGAGCGGAGCTGGGCAGAGAGGGAGCGCACGATCCAGCCCCCGGCTTGGGTCCCGCAGCCGGGCGCCCTCTCCAGCCTCCGCCGCTGAGCCGCCGCCGCTGCTCCCCCGGCCCCGCAGCAGAGCGTCCGCCTCCTCCTGCAGCTGCCGGCGGTGGAAGGACTTAGAGGAGGGAAAGCGAGGAGGCGGGAGGGGAGGGGAGAAATGAAAGCTGCTGGGAGTCTGTCCCGGGGAGGGGGGCGGGGGATGAGGGGGTGCGCTGAGCCCTGCACCTCCACACTCCACCCCTCTCCAGTGCGGTGGGGTGGGGGGGGGCGCCAGCCCGCTGGGCAGTGACGAGGAGGGGGTAGGCACGAGAGTCCTAGAGGGACGGAAATTAACAAATTCGGAGCTGAGGCCACCAGTCAACTCCTTCCCCTTCTCGGCACCCCCTCATCCCTCTCCTTCCTGCCTCAGGAGGGATAGGTAGGCTCCAGCCTCCTGCACCTCGCAGCGTCCCTTTTAATGGGCAGGTAATTTTCTCGGTGAGTGATTTCACGGGAGCCCTTCCTAATTATTCATCCCCCCGTCTGCCGGAGATGCACGCGCATTCTGGAAAAGGATCATCTTCCAGGACCCGGGTCACAGCCTCATTACCCGTCAAAATCACACAAATACACTTCGCCTTTTAGCGAAATGAGAAGCTGAGGAGGGAGAAAAAGAAACAAAATATAATCACCTTTCGGAGCGGAAAGGTTGTGTGGGGGTGCTTCCTGTGTCGTTAAAAAGGTACAAGAGAAAAAGGGATCTCTATCCTCCGCCGGCTCGTTTTAGCCAAGATCTATGGCCCCCTGACGAGTCCCCAGGGGCGGGGAGGGAAGGGGTGGCATCTCCTCTTCTGTTACTCAGTTGCCTTATGACCCTCAAAGAAGAGTTGGACGCGGATTACAGGATGTAAGGGAGTTGAGCTGAAGACGCTTAAGATGGGAGAAGGAATCCGAGAGCTTGGGGGTAGGGGGTACCCGAAGCCCTGACCCTCCAGAGTGAGGAGGGTACCTCTTGAAAGGACAATCGGAAAACCCAGAATGGGGAAAGCTGAAAACCCAACTGAGCTAATAAAAAATAAATGAAATACAGACCAGATTCCAGTCCAAAAATGACAAGACCCGGAAAATTAAGGCAAAACCCACCAAGTGTGCCATTTAGGAGAGGGGATGATTAAGGAAGGGCATTTTGGATCAAAGGGATGCCAGAGTCTGCGGTGCCGCCGGTGTGGCCGGTGTGACCATGCCCACGTGTGATCACAGGCTCGCTGGTAGCTGTTTGATGCTTGTTCTGGTGATTAGAAGGCGGGTTGTAGGAACTCACGCAGGTCCAGGAGCTGAGCTAAATGCTGGATGGTGAGTCTTTAGTTCCCCCTACTGGAAAGTATTGGGATAGGTTCTCTCCGTTTGATGAGGCCATTTGAGGCTGTTGGAGGAGGAGCCTTTTGTTTGGTGGATACATTTTGCTGTTGCCACTTAATTTAGCTCTCCCTTGCCTATTGTGTACCTGATCTGTGTTTCAAAAAATGGTCAGCTACACTCAAGCAATTAGAAGAGTTCTTACGCTACCTCAGCGTGATTGAATATTATGGTAATGAAACAGTCCTACAAAAGAATAAAACAAGCCACTCTTCTTGTGAAGCATTAAGAGTAATTTCAGAACACCTTTGATTTACAATATTTAGTTGTAAAAAAAAAAAAAGTGCATTAATGTGCTGAAGTTAAATCACTTGAATTTTAACAGCAATAATTCTGAATGTATTATTGTTTCATCACTGAAAAAAAAACCGACTAGTTTACAGGCTTTATTTTTTACTTCAAAGGGCCAAGTTTAAGTTAATACCATGGTCTTAGAAAATCCCAAAATTCAATGGATTAAAATTTTTCTTATCTATCTTTAATACTGGAAAATAATTGACAATTCTTTAAAGCTTTAATTTTAAGCTTTCAGGCTAGGATTAAATTCAAGGATTACAAAATCTACCTTATTCCTTTAATAATGTAGCACCACCACCCTAATTTCTCCAATTTCCTTATAGGTGTGCAATAAAATTATTCGGAAAATAATCTCGCTTATAAAATAATGCAGAAATTAACAAATTGTATAGACTTAAAACTCTCTAATTTTTTCCATCACCATTTATCTCCCTTGTACCATCTTCCACTTCCACCCACCACCACCCCCCCACCCCCCGCCACTACAATGATCACACTGTTGTCCTGGTCCATGAGTTCTGGGTTTTTTGGGGGGAGGTGGTTTTGTTTGTTTGTTTTTCATTTCTGCTCAATCCTTCCACCCCCCCCGCCCCACTTTTCCCCCTCCCCACCACAGCCCCTCTCCATCTGTCAGCCTGCTCCATATCTATGAGTCTGTCTCTAAACCTTTAATTTTAAGATAGATCTCAGAAAGGAAGGAGTTGGAACATTTCACCTGGGAGAGATTTTTCATGATTTTTCATTTATGGGGCAAAAGATAGGTGCAATTTTATATTTGTTAGATTCACCATCTATAGAACCTTTCCTTAAGTGATCTAAAAAATCACTCAGGGTCTCTGGTTCGATTCCGTTAGGGCACATGCCTGGGTTGCAGGCCAGGGCCAGGGTTGGGGGCGTGCTAGAGTCAACCACACACTGATGTTTCTCTCATACTGCGATGTTTCTCTCCCTTTCTTTCTCCCTCCCTTCCCGTTTCTCTGAAAATAAATAAAGTCTTTAAAAAACAATAAAAAACTTTTTAAAAGTCACTCAGGGAGAGAAAGGGTTATTTTGTGCGGGAAGGAGGGGCAATAGGTTGGAGGAGAACGACCTACCAAATGTTGTTGTCCTAGGGCAGAAAAATGCTGCCTCTTATCTCACACAAAGTTGTTCTTGTGTAGAGTATGACAACTGACTTCATACAGAGTAAAAGTTTATTGAAGAGACAGCTTTTTGTTATTCTATTTACTTGGCATTTTGGACCAAGCATCACCATTTTGCATTCATGATTATTTTCACCAATGAAAAGTAACAAAGTACACCACTGACTTCAGCCTGGTGCCACCTTTCACCCATGCATTACCTGCATTATGCAATAATATCTATAACAAAGATATTTAGAGGCTATGTTCTCTGAATTTCTTGAAGATAAGATCAGAAATTATGTTTAAAAATAATATTTTACATGCCTAATTGGATATGAAATGTGACCAAGGAAAACTGATGATTTCATAAGAATCTCATACCAAGAGATGATATTAAGGTTATGACCAAAATTCTCACACTAAGTCAGCAACAGTAACAGTAATAGTGAGTCAATGGGAATACAAGAAGGACATTAAGTACAAGGGACACAAAGATACCACCTTCGGTGAGATTTGATAAGATCTGTATAGAGAAACATGTATTTTTTAACAAAATTGAAGACACCTTTAGTGAACATTATTTATAGAAGAAATGGATTTCTCACTCTAAGTTTTTCTTAGAGAAAAATATTTAATGCCTGAACATTCTGGTAGAAGTTGAAAATTCAACTTTAGCAATTATGGGGGAAATGGAGTCAGGCTCTGTCACCAGGATGTTCGGGCATGAGCAACTTAAAGACAATAATTAGACTCACATGCGCAGAGCACTCGCCGTTATATAACCATTGATGTTACATTTTGGAAGGCAGCTGGCTTTGTCTATGCATAGCATATAGGAGGGGCGGGACCCCCGCTAGTGGGAGCAAGCAAGCACAAACACTGAGTGTCCCAGTACCCAAAATAAAGGCATGTCAGAAATCCCCTTGATTCCGCGTCTTTTCTTCTGGCTGCTCAAGTCCAGATTGAACCTGCCAGGCCTTGAGTATTTGCAGAACAGCAGAACAGCAGTGTTTTATCTTAAATATATATATATTTTTTTGGTTTTTATTAAGACAAGAAGCCATAAGTGGCTTAGAACAGCCTCACCACCACCAAATCAGAAGGTTTAAGAAATGGAAAATTAAATGGGCATTTGGCTATATCTTTCAAAATATAAATTGTTTTGTCTTCCTTAAGCTGCTGAATAGAGAAATGTACATGGAAATCTAAGTTCTTTTTATGTAAAACTTGGAAATATATATTTTAATATATTTAAAGACAAGTGTGTGGAAGGGACTATAATTAATTCTAATTTGGGTAGGTGATCAAATGGCCTTCTTTGTGATTGTAGTTCTGAGTTGGCATTCCTGAAGAACCATGAAATACTCATCTGCAGACAACCTTCACAATATATGATATAAAATATTAACTATTTCTTTTCCAAATCATCTCCCCAAAGATGTGTTATAAAATGGAAAGCCCCAGTCCATCATTTTTGCTCTTTTCAACATGCCAACATGCTGTGATTATAATTGCAAAGTGGTGTACATTGGCAAATCAAGTATTTGATCCATGATCATTTTAATATCTACTCCCAGGTGGTGAGCACTTGCTATGTGTCTGAAATCGTTCTGGTTTTTAAAATTCATTATGTTATTTCATTCCTATAAAAGCCTTATGTGGTTGATAGTATTTCCGTTATATAGATTAGAAAACTGAAGGTTAGATATCGAACTGCAGTTAATAAAAGGTGCAATCTTCCTTTGAACCCAAATACATATATGTAATTTGTGCTCCAAAATGTCAGGCTATCTTCCACCTTGTAGAAATACTGTTAACACTTTGTTAAATCACTTTGATTGATCAATTTAAGAAAAATCCCGAAAGACCAAAATATACAGAAATACGTGTTCCTTTTTTGTTTTCAAAATTGACAAATTGACAAATATTTTCAAAACCAAAATATCAACATTTATTATCTGTTCAGTTTGAATCTTCCTGTATGAGATTGTCTTACCATACTACACAGAAAAACCATATGTAGACAAAATGTATAGGTTATTAGCTACAAAAGGATGCAGGGCAATTAAAATAAGTAAAGCTTTAAAAATCTGGATCAGAGGAGAATGACTCATTTGCTCATAGGTGTTCCTTTTGTAAATTACACTCCATCTTGTCCCAACAATGATTTGAGGGAACCAAGATTAATTGCATATTGTTCTTCTGAAATATGTTCTAAGTATCTGATTTTAATCAATTCATTTCCAAGTATTCATTAATACTTCTCTCTATGTAATAAGTGTGCCTATAAATGCCTCTACCTCTGCTTAGCACTTTTGGTATATTACATGGAATTATTAAAATGTTTCATTTAGAGATCTGAGATTTAAGTAGACCAAAATGTAGCAACTTGTCACAAAAATAAAGTGTTTTCTGCCAAATTCCATCACTGGTCATCAAAAAAAAGGATTATTCTTTCTTAAAATTAGTTTGGGAAATCATTTTCTAACTTGATGGAAAAGTTTCAAGGTTAACACCGCTTTTTGATGAATCAAAAACTACAATAAGTAATAATATTCAGGCATAGTTTTTCTAAGTGGATATGCCTTAAAACTTAGAATTAAAAAAAAAAAAAAAAAAACACCTAAAGGCAGCTCAGAGTTCATTGATCAGATTTTTATCTTCATCAGTATTCATTCTGAGAATGTCCATTCCTTGATCTCTCCATCTTATTAATGAAGGAAACCTCAACTTCTGACATAGTTAAGAAGTGGCTCTTTGGTAGAGAAGCTACCCTCTCATCTAGGCTAAGAAAGTGTTTTTAAAAAATAAACAAAGTGGTCAATCTCACAAAAATACAGATTATCTATAAGTGTCATTCTATCCATGACAGGTTAGGCTTCATATGTGTGTTTGGTCTTTTTCTGCCCATTATTTCATTATCTCTTTTTAAAGCTTTAATGTTCTTATTTTAGTACATAGTCTAATTTCAGTGATAGTAAATAACACACTTTTTGCTACTTTTACAACATAATTCTTGAACCCAAGAAAACCCTTTGATTCTTCTCCAAACTATTCCAAGTCCATGTACCCCAATCCGGGCTTTGTATAATAGAATTTTAGCAACACATCATGTCAACTAATCCTAATAGGAAGATTTTTAAAAATCCAAAACAGAACTTTTGTTGTTATTAAAAGTCGGGATTGTCAAGATTCAGGAGAATGTTCATTATATCTATAGGTCCCAGATTTTTTTAATTTATAGGCTCCCTGAGTTACTTTTGAACAAATTAAAAAGGAGTTGCTTATTCCCACTTACAATAATACCATGGAATTAATCCAAGGGCACATGTAATCCAATTGAACTGCCTGTGTTCTATCATACAGAAGAACTAATTTGCTTGGGAGCAGATGCCAGTTTTATTCCAATATCCAAATGATCTTATTTATGCCTGATAAAATAACTTCTGACTGCTTGTGGAGTACTTGAAGTCATTTTACAACAAATACTACCTTTTTAGCTGTTACATACCAGCAGGTTGTCTAGGTAACATAATTTTGCTTTGAAATGAGAAATATAAATGCACATTCTCTACATTAAGTAATAAAAATAATATATGGAAGAAATCAGCATGGTTCAAGTTAATAGACAAACCTGTAAATGAAAAAATAATATAACTTATAAAATACTTCATATCAAAATATTTCAATTTGGATAATAAGTCTTTCTCTCATGCAGTTTCTACTTATTTATCTTTTAGTTAGCAAAAAGGAATACAGGAATAAATGGTTTTTATTATCTGGGAAATTTTGCCTTTTTCATTATATGTTAATACTAATGTAAAGAATCAAGAGACCAAATAGTTAAGATTGAAAAACTCCAGTGCAGTTTTTGATTATTTGACACAAATTGTATAGTCCCTCTATTTCATTTATTGGCTTGTTTATATTTTTAATATATTTTCTTTCTTTTAGTGACTTGTTCCTTATACTCAGTAGGAATATGATGTAAACACCCTTACATTTCATCTAATATAAGATATATTGAGCATCTAAATTAATTTATAGTTTTTAGCAATGAGTGAAAAGTTTCGCCAAATCTCTGTCATTGAAGTTCTCATTTTCCTAAGACTACTCATTTGTAATTTTTTTCCTTTAGCAATTTGGCAACATGAGTGTTTGAGGCACTGATTGATATAGATGCAATCAATGAAAACTATGTAGCACGATAAGCATTGAGGGATTTTTTATTTTTTATCTTGCCTCTACAGCTGACCTAAGTCCAGGTTATTGCCTATTATTTTGTTTCTCCCTTCCTCTCTTCTCACCGAACACACACATCAAGAGACATTATAATTCAAAGGTGTAGGAACATTTACACGGGTTCTGGTGAGGTATCTTCCAGCCTTCATTCTGAATCGTGTTTAAATTATCAAAATGAGATGAAAACTCATTTTAAAGAGTTTTCATGGATGTTCATGATATTATTAAGTAAACCATTCATTTGTCATCAGGAAAATTTTAGTCTTTTCCAAACTAACTGGGAAGTAGCATTTCTACTTCATTACTGCCGCCCAAAGAAGGGATAATGAATGAGTGACTCATGGGGAAATTATGGAGCATACTCGTTAAGAGCTACAGCTCTGGGTCAAGTAGATCTGGATTCTAATCTTGGTTCTACCACTCATCGTGTGATCAAAGCAATTGCCTCAACCATAAACCAAATAGTGCCTGCTCAGAAGTGTTTTTTGGATGATACATTTAAAGAACTTTGCATACTGCAAATTTTAATTGGTTTCCAACACTTGGGTGGTTGGGGTGTACCAATGAATCTCCACCATGATGACAGAGACAAGCTATATATTAACCTAGAATCTTTTTTTTTTTTTTTTTCTTCTCTGTTTCCACAAAGAGCTCAGCCAAACTTCCCAGCCTTCCCTGTGTTAGATTAGATCATGTTGAATACTGGCCAATGAAATGCAGGCACTTAGGTCTGGGCTCTAAGAGACCTCCCACATCATCCCTGTGCTCTGACTGTTCTGTCATTCATTGGAAAGCTAACACGTGTAGAAAACACCAAGCCACCAGATAGAATAAAAGAGTCCCAGAATGAGCATGTGAGCAGATTATCTCACTCTCTCCCAAATGCCTTAGACTGTGAGTTAAACAATAAATAACTTATAATGTGTTAAATTATAGAAGTCTTAGTATTTTTTTGTTTTAGCACTTAGCCTTTCCTGACAAATATAATCAGTTACTTTGAATATTGCCTAAGGTTTAAATGGAAATGTTATTTCTTCACAGGACATTAATCCATGATTATTATAATAATACCTCACTTTTAAAAACAATTATTATGTGGAAAGCACTGCAATGAAATTTTTATATTAATGGTCTTAATTATCATAAGGCACATGACGCTAGCATTATTTTTAACCCCATAACTCAGAGTAGTTCATGAAAACTCAAACTGATGACAGAACTTTGGAATTGTCATAATTTGAAGCTGAGACTCAAATTTCATTTCAACAAATGCTATAGTATCACCCAGGATAAGCTAGGTTATTCTACTACATAATTTCTTTAAGGTATTTTTTTTTTTTTAGAGTAAATCAATTTTATTGACTGATGAAAAACTAAAGTGATAAGAGGTATGAATAATAAACAATAATCATTGCATTCTTCTGGAATTTTTTTTCTTCTTTTCACTTTAAGCCAAAAGGACCAAAAATTATAGACTGTTAGTAAGCTAATCATTTTAAGTATTTCAACAAAAACTGCATAGCTTAGCAGTTGCACAGCATTAAATATATACATTTTTGTAAAACCCTGAAAAAAAATAATTTCTTGACCTCAAAGGCCAATGGAATCACCTACACTGGTGGAATTCAGAGTTTCTTTTCCCTCTTCTGCCACACCGGTATTTGGCTAATTCTGCTTGTAATACTTTCACTTTAGATCTTTCTTGTGCTAATGCAGCATGAAGGGAAGTCACCTGTATAGTCAGCTCATTCTTGATACTCTGTGAATTATCAACTTGCAGAAGTATTTCCGCTTTATCTTTCATTTCACCTTCCTGAAGCATTTTCAGTAACTGCATTTCTTGCCTTTACTTCTTTATATTTTGCCTCCCACTGAGTGATCACATTTCTCAGTTTCTGGATTTCAGCATCTTTCCTTTCAAGTTCCAACTTTAGTCTTTCAATTCTTCCATCTTTTAGAACTACTTCCTGGTTGTGTTCATGAGCTGTGCAATGATCTGTTCCATTATATTCTGTACGTTGTTCTCTTTTTTCTCTAATAATAATTTTATGAACATCATCTTCCAGTCTATTGAAGAATCCTCCATCATGTGATAAAGTCTGAGAATAACTCAATTCCTCTGTCTTTTTACTAATGTGATCTTCAGATTGAAAATTTTTTAGTGATACTGTGAGAGGTTTGTCTTTTCCCTGATGATTCTTCCTTTTATCTTTTTTATTCATAACCTTTGACTGAGATGAAGCTTTTTCAGTATTTTCATATTCCTTTTTGTGTTCTTCATATTCGAATTTACTTAGCAACAATGCCTTCTCAAGACCTGCTTCAAACATTTCAGATGTCAGCTGCTCACCTCTTTGTCTCCACTCTTGCCCATTTGCTTCCCGTGAATCCTGTGCTGGGCTTGTTAAAGAAAGTTCAAGTTGAACATTACAAGCAATATGGGAGGACTTCTGGGAATTTTCTTAAAAGCAAGATTCCTGAGCTCATTAGCTTCACTTTGTTGCTGTTTCTTCTTTTTCTTCTTTTCTCTCTCTTTTTCTCATTTGTAGCTGATTTTCTTGTTTGAGACTTTCCAGTATTCCGACCTTTGCCTTTCCCAGGCTCTGAATCAGAGTCACTGCCACCATCCACTTCCAACCGGGCAAAACGAGAAGCAGTAGTGGGAACAGAACTAAGAACTGCTGAGGCCATTGTAAATATTTATCTCTTAAAATTCTTCTGTCAACAATAATTCCTCACTCATGAATGAATGCCAAATTTCACCCACAGGCGGTGAACCGATGCTCCAAACTTATTCTCACGAAGCACGTAGAGAAAGAAATAGGGCTGGGCGAGACCTACTGAAGAAGCAGCTTCAAAACCGGGCCTCCCTGGTCGTAGGCTCCGCCCTCCTCTCCTTCCTCCCTTGCCGCCTGCACTCCCTCGGCTCTCTGGGCTGCCGCCCTGGGCGTTGGGACCGGGCTGGGTCGAGGGGTGGGGGCTCCCGCGAGCGGGCGCCGGGCACTAACGGGCCGTGAGGCGGAGGTCGGGGCTGTCCGGCTAGGCGGTCCGGTCTGCGGCAGGGAGCGCGGCTACGGGCAGCGCTAAGGGGCGGGGAGGGAGTCTTTTTTTTAATTTATTTTATCATTACTCCCTGAGGAGCATTTTTAGACAATTTTGTCCTAATCACCTCCCCATGAAATTTAAATACAAGAGATACTGTATATATGTTTATGTACTGGATGTATGTATGGATTTTATACATTTAAAAGTATGGATTCTTTCTGTTCCCCAGCACCAATCTTGCATCATGCCCGTTGAGAGTGAATATTCTACAAATACAAACAATTTCCAAATCTCAAGCAAGATCGTTATTCTTATTATATTGTGAGTCCACTGGCACTCTGCTCCACAACAGCCTCATTCCACAGTCCAGCTTGAGGATGTAGTCATTTTCTGAACAAATGGAAAGTCAGAATATGGCTGTCACGTCCTTTGACAGGAAACAAATGACACTGTTTCTAATATTTTATCAGCAAAGCAAGACAAAGACCCACCCCACTGCCCCCTCATGGGTGGTAGAAAGCTGAAAATACTTGTTGACCAGCTATATATATATATACTCACCCACATATCTACTTCCTGTGGAATTATTTGCTTTTGGAAGGAATTATTTTAGAATTTATTATGACCATATGGGTTATAGCAGGTTGAAGAGAAAATCTGATTGATTATTACATGTTTCTGTACTAGGTGAGTAGTGTCCCTCAAATGCATGTCCACCAGAACCTCAAAAGGTGACTGATTTGAAATTAGGGTCTTTGCAAATATGATAGTTAAAATGAGTCCATATTGGATTAAGATGGCCCCTAAGCTAATGACTAGTGTCCTTAAAAGAAGAATGAAATTTAGACACAAACACTGAAGCCAAAGGGCAAAGATAGTTATGTGAAGATTATGGTAGAAATTGGAGTCATGCTGCCAAAACCAAGAGATGCTCGGGCCAGACCTTGAAAGAGGCCAGAAAGAATTGTCCCCTAGAGTTTTTAAATGGAGCATGGCCTTGCCAGCACCTTGAGTTTCTAGCCTCAATAATGGTGAGAAAATAAATTTCTGTTGTTTGAAGCCACTAAGTTTGTGGTACCTTGTCATGGCAGCCCTAGAAAATTAATACAGTCACCTGTTTTAAGACAAGATGGGAAAATAACTTTTATTTATTAAAAGCCAAGTAGTCAAATAATAAATAAGTAGGAGCCTTAGGGGAAAATGGTAATATGCATTTTAAATCTATTTAAATCAAAACTTTATCATATATGTATATATACACAAATAGATACAAGTATATCTAAATATAAAGAAAACAAAACTAAGAGAAAAGTTTAAGTTGAAAAACTTTAAAAGATTTATTTCAAAAATTTCAGAATGGAATAGTATCTTTAAGATCATTTAATATAATCCTATTATATAATTCAGTGACAGTTCACTTTAAATTAATAATAGATACCTTATCATAAATTAGTATTTTGAAATTTATATTAATTTAACATAGACAATTTTAGAATTTAGATAGCCTTTTGTTCATTTTTATTGCTACTTCTAGTTATTTCTGATTAAAATTTAATTGTATATATATATTAGCATATTTTACATTCTATAAAAAAATGTAAAACTAACTCTATACCATGAGAACATTTGAAGAAATACTAAGCTCTCTATGTGAAAACATTAAATAAAATATTTAGTCCTGGTTTTATTGATGTTTTTACAGAATGCTTCTTGAAAAATACGGTAAAGTTTATCATAAAACCAGATTTATGATAAACCAGATTACACAACTGTCTATGGAAATAGATAGAAGACTTTATTTTTTTCCTCTGTTCATCCATTTAATGTAGCCTTAGAGAGCAAGAGGGATTAACTCTCATCTTTTTACAGCTTTCCTATAATAAAATAAAGAATAGAATTAGCCAAATCTCAACTTCTATGCTATTAGTTCATTTTCCACATCAGTTTTCTTCATCCAATTAAAAAGTTTCCTCCCCGAAAATACTCTCTAAACTTAGAAGATCCCCAAATTACTGAGCATTTGACCTATCTTGACAACTTTTTTTATATGTACATTAGCCCCAACAGGAGCCAAAATTATAATCATTAACAAATAAGGCCTCTTACATCAAGTTAAAAAAAATTCATAATCCCATCAATGTGTTACTTTCAGTCTAAAGCAACATCCATAACAAAGATTAAAATGAATAAACAAAATTGTAAAATAAAATAAAAAACAAGAAAGATTGAAATGTATCACAACCTATATTTATACAGAGGAACATACATGAAATCAAGACCAATGTCTTGAACAAAATTCAGAAATAGATGTGGTAATCAGTGATGCTGCGTATTTCTTGCAGTACTCACTGCTGTGTTGCAACAAAACCTCAGTGTGAAAGGGAGTTACTGGAAAGAATGAATCAATGATCAATTGTCTTATCATCACCAAAGAAAGACACACACATTCAATCCCACGCATGGCAGCATGGAGCCAGAGTTGGAAGAAAGTGAGAAGCCACAGATGTGCAGAACCAGGAAAAAGTAGACAGGGGTGTCAGATAGCTTTATAAAGCTTTTGGAGGACTTAAAATGGATCAGAGAAGATTTAAAAAATTATTATAGATGACAGAATATTAAGGTTCTAAGAAGTAAAGGGACTTCAACAAAAGAGTCAAAAATAGAGTGCTGAGACCTGATTGACATTAAGAATTCATTTCACTTCCACTGAAACATGTTAACTAATGTAAACACTAATCATTGTTTTCTGGCTATAGAGAGGGTGTGCAGAACTTTCAATCTGGAGAAAGTGTTATCAGTTAGTGAAGAAGGATTTCAGGAGCAGTTCCTTGTCTGTTTGCTTCAATCGGACATGAGAAGGAGTAAGGAAATGGAATAGAAGGGAAGGAAAACAGAGGAGGGAGGCCAGGAAGTCAGGAGAGTGAAAGAGTTCAGAGGAGAGGGTGCTAAGTGTGATTCTACTGAAACAAAAGCTAAAAAGGAAGGCATGGGATTCTATATTCTTTGGGTTTCTCATTTCTCTGTAGCTCTTATCAAGTAATACCCCTGATTTTCTTCTACCCACTTCACTTTTATCTTGTAAGAAAACTAAGATATAGCCTCATTTGTTCACACCACAGGGACTTTTGACCCGGTTTAACTGTCATTTCCTCCCACCCCAACTTAATGAAATATCCTAAGTGGGTCAGAGAGGAGCACTTGACTGTTACTCTTACTAGAGTTCTGAGATTGACCCTCCATGGTCCTTAAACTAGTGCTCAATTCTTAGAGGACTCTACTAACTGTCGTAGTTCAATAAAGTACCGTGCTGATATAAGTGTGACAAAGATTTATTTTAATACAGTTCCTATCATACAATATTAAAAGTGTTAAAGCAACCTAATGAGTGCCATGTACAATTTCCTACTCAGAATTTGGTTTTGCATTGATTGTCCAATTTGCTTTTACTGCTCTATATGCCCTCTTGAATACCCAAATTAGTAATGTCTTGTGTGTTTTGTTGAACTTTGGAAGTAATCGTTTGTTCAGTAATTCAATATTGGCCCCTCTCACATACACAATGCCAATCTTACAGGAGATGCCACTTCCTGAGTGTTCAGACCATCAGCCTGACAATAGACCTAACTGCATTAGAGGCTTCAGGGAGATTCTTCCTACCTGTTTCCCTCAGACAGAGATTTCTTTTTGTAATATGATGTTGTCATCACTATTGGCATCAAAAAGACATATAAAGGATTGTTAACATTACTGTTTGTCAGACTTCTACCTTAATTTTCCTTGAAATACTATTGCCTCAATTGAAGAACAGAATTATATTTGCCTTGTCTCCAGAAACACTTTTAAATTAGAATTGATGTTAGAGTTACATGACTTTTCACTGCTGATGCAATTTAGTTTAGTATCTGAATGTTTGATAAGTAGCGGCATGACTATATTCTTTTAGTTACAAGCCCATTAAACTCCTCCCTAAGAAAAAAAGGTTACTTTACAATAACAGCTTTTATGCCAAAGACAAACACCCAAATACATTATCTTATTCAAAATACCTGCACCTATTTCTGAAGAGGTCTCTTAGACATAAAAATCTTCAGTGGTTGGAATAAAGATTGGGGGGGGGGGCGGGAATGATTCATTTGTTCAATGCACTCAACAAATTTTTATTTAGTGCTGTTACATGCCAGGCTACAATAGGAATAACATCTGCCTCCTAAACACACTTTTCCTCTCTGGATTTTAGTCCCTTTTCTGTAAAATGAAGAGTGACTTCTAAAGACTAGTTCCTCTGAAAGCAGACATTCTCTTGTGTATTTTGCTCTTGTACAAGACATTTCCAAGGATTTAAACTCTTGTATCAATCATCGGCCAAAGCCCTTTGCAGATAAAGAATCATTACTTCATGTTTCAGATTCTGTGAAATAAAGTTCCTTTGGAAGCAGGGATATGTAGTGGTGTTTATTTTGTTAGTCTTTCACTGGCACATCTGGTCTAATCCGTTATGCTTGTATTTATGTGAGGCTGCCAGGGCATTAGCCATTTTTCTTCAGGGCCAAGTGTAGAAAGGAAAGTAGTGGTCATTCCTGGTAGCTGGTTCATCTGTTCCATTACAAATGAATAATGTACCTGCCTTATTCCAATATCAGCCACAACACTCTATTAAAATAAAAGTTGATTCTAACATCTCTGATATGGCACAGCTTATAATGATACAGATATGGATATTGTAAAGGTTAGAATTTATCCCTGGATATGAAGGGACTCCACAGAGTTGTGTTATTAGAAGTCAATAGGATTGAAGAAAACTACAGTGAGATTTCATGATTAAAACAAGGAATACAGACTTAAATCCAATATGACTGTATATACTTTTGTCATTTGGGTACCTCTTTACGATGAACATTTACCTTGACTGTTGATTTATGGTGGTTGTGGCAATTATGATAAAGCCAATTTTTAGAATTAATAAATTGAAACACTAAGGTGCTAATATCAGGACTGTGTCCACCTGTAGGTACTGTTGAGGCTATTTGCTTATCAGGTGTCTCTTAATAAAACTGTGAAAAACTTAAAACTAAAAGCAGCAGCAAAGAAAATGCTTCTCAAGGGGTGAAGAGATGTATGAGGGCACCTTCAGTAATTGCTCCCTGGATTCCTAGATGTTAATCACTAAACACTGAGACTGTGATACTTGCCATTAACACCCTAGCGGCAGCCCATTCTAAGACCCCTTCAGCACAATGGTGCCACCCAAGAGATTTCCCCTAAGACAGCTGTGAAGATTCCTGAGCTTGTTTGCATTTTAAAAGAAATTCACTTAAACCATGAATCTTTTGTCTAACCTTATGTCATCCCCTTTTATGTTCAGTTGGGAGCAATTTGTCTCTTCTTTCAGAAACTTTTGTTAGTTATAATGTTAACTAAATTTCCAAGTTCCCATGGGATATTACTCAGGTTTTACCCTTACAAATAAATTTATATTTGAATTTGTTACACCAAGTGAACTGCAAAACTTACAAATTTAATTATTGATGCCACTTGGGATATGTTTGATTATATTTTGTTTTCAAGGCGCAACATCGTAACAGAATCCTAAATATAAAGGAACAATTTTGGAGGAGTCTTATAAGCTAATGACAGATCTAAGCAGTCATTAGTAAAGACAGCCCAAAATAATAACGAAGAGTTGGAATGCAAATGACGTTAACTGACCTAAGACATTTAATAACAAAAATTGAAAGACTTTTTTCATTACTGTAAAATATTTTGCAGTAGTGGTTTATGGCCACTTCCTTTCCACATGACAATCAAACATTCTCAAGAGACATGCTAGCTACACTGTCTCCTATCTTTTAAAAAAGGCACAAAAAATTAATTTACTGACAAAGGACAGTCCAAGAGGAAAAATAAAGTAAAGAAAAGGTCAAACTAGTGGTCACATCACTGATGTTTCAATGTCTTCACTTTATGCTACTCATGCATTCCAAATCACGTCTTTTTGTTTCCCCATATGACATTAAATCACAAATTCAAGAGAAAGATAAATTTTTGGAACAATAGTTATATGAAAATGTTCCAAAATGGTGACACTAAGATGCAGGTTGTAAAAACAAATTTTAAATTTCTTTTCTCTCGTCTTTTGCTTCATTTTTTTATTTAAGATAAAATCCATGATAACTGGTAGGTACAGAGGCTCCACATCTCCAACTCTTAGTTATTTCTCTCAGCAAAAACTTAAGAGTTTCCATCCCTCAGTGTAGTTAGAGTACAAATCCAACTCTAGCTTTTACTCTAAGTAATCTGTTATATTTATTCACTGGATCATAGTATTGGACATGCTTATGTTAACGGAATACACAGACAATTTATTTTTGTAGCTGTTATCACCCTCTGTTTTGCTGACCCCTGTCCGTCTCCATCAAGGTACCTCTTTCACCTGCCTCGCTTTCCATACAGTTTCACTCAATGCTAGACCAGTTTCTGCATTGAAACTAATATTCAAAGCAATAAACATATAGGGCTTGAAGTCTTTCTATCTGATGTCCCTGAGACTCATACTTACTCTTCTAGGTCCTCTTAACTCTGATACCCTCTTAAGGATTTGTGAAATAATAATTCAATCTATGTTGAAATATTGAAATACTGACACAATTTTCTGCCTACCTTAAATTAAGAAGTTTACCTGGGTCGAGGTGTGCTAAGCCAAACTAGAAAGCAGCACTTCGAGAGCAATGTTGAGAACTTATGACAACTAAATGACTCCATGTCAGTCTGTGTGTTTCCTCTACGTAGAACTAGGCTAATCAGAATATTTCTAAAAACTGTTTTGGCTGTAGATATCTTAGATAACAGCTTCATTATAATGAGAAGCTATTATGTTGACATGGGAATTTCATTAGTATAGGCAGATTTTTATTGTTTCTGTCTCATTTTATGTTTGAAAGAAATGTTTTAAAATAATTCTATGTTGATAAGGGGGTAATTTCTTTTCATCTTGTCATGAAGAGGCTGTATCTTTTCAAAAGTGACTAAATTCCTTGATCTCTAAAAATACTAAAACCTTTGACCTACAAATGGTTATTAAAATTATTGTGCGTAACTACATTTTAAAAAATCTTTTGGAGCCTGCTTGAACTTTTATGATTTTATTTTCTTACCCACCATTTGGTTTACTTTCTATTACTTTCTTGGAGAAAAAAATAAAAAGTTTGCAACAATATTAATTCTCAGGCCAGTCACAAAAGGACTAACACTGTTTGATTCCACTATATCACATTCCTACAGTAGTCATATTTGTATAGACAGTAAGAAGGATGGTGGTTGCCAGAAGTGGAGGGGAGGGCAGAATGAGGAATTATTACTTAATGGGTACAGAGTTTCTGTTTGGATATGAAAAAGTTCTGGAGATGGATGTTGATAATGGTTGTACAACAATGTGAATGTACTAAATACACTGAACTGTATAATTAAAAATGATTAAAGTGGTAAATTTTATGTTATGCTAAAATGACTTAATTTTATTCTATGGTATATTTTGCCACAATTGAGAAAATGTTAATTTACAAGTTGTCTTTGTTAAGTAGCTTTTCGTACTGTTAATTATAGAAAATGTTTAAAAACTGAAAAAATATAAAGAACAAAATTTATACAGTTTATAACCTCAAAATTCAGGAAAAAAACACTTAATATTTTCATTTTTTCTATTTTCTATGTATATTTCTAATAGTTGCAAGCTTAATGTTTATGATTCTATACCCTGCTTTTCTTCTGCTGAATGTTGAAAAAGAAAACTTTCCTATGTCATTAAACTTATAAACACCATTTCATATGGCCTGTGAAATTATATAGTATGTGTATACCACATTTATTTAATATTCCTTTATTATTGGACATTTAGGTTATTTCAAGGATTATTCTTTGTCTCCTTTTATGAACAACACTAACTTGAACATATTTTTCTATAAGCCTTTGTGCACATTTACTTCTTCATTAGAATCTGTGTTTGCTTAAATGGATTGACTTACTGACTCAAAGGGCATGAACGCTCTTAAGGTTTTTAGTATGCATTGCAAAAATATTTCTGAGAAGAACAGAAAACATTTACACTCTCACAAGCCGTGAATAAGATAGTGTATTTCACTAATGTTTTTAAATATAGAAAAAACTTTCCCACCCAGATATTTCATAAATTATTCAGTTCTTATTTTTTATTGTTTGTTTATGGTTTTATTTTTACATTTAGCTGTAAAAATCAAGACGTGTTTTCTGTTTTAATATAGAGTGAGGTGAACATCTAAATAATTTTTCCGAAACCTATTCAATTTTTACTTATTTATAATTATTCCTTTTCTTACTGTTTAAAAACAGAATCATATATTTAATAATTCTAACAATATATTAAAAATGATAATGACTAGGGTCAATGATTGTGCTTTGTGTTTGCTATAGTAAACATATTACATAAGTAACTTGATGATGATCCTTTGCATTCTTAATATCAAATTCCCATTACCCTTAGCCTCTTACCAAATCAACCAGTTAGAAGCGGCAGGGTTGTGGTTCGAACCCAAATCTGTCTGCATTTAGGATCCAAAGTTTTAACTTCAAGAAGCAATGTAGAATTAGCATTTTATAAAAACCAAGTAGTCCCTCTAGTTTGTTTCTTAAACTTTTCCATAGAATTTTTGAAACAAATGGTTTCTTAGCAAACTTACAGTTACTTGTAGATCAAAGTCCCTAATACATCATTTAAAGTAAAGTGATAAAATACTGAAAATAAAGGACATATTTGCTTGAGCAGTCTTGACTCTATTTCACCCCCCCATGACATTTGCCCTCTTGGAACTCCATTCTCACCTTTTCTATTTACCTTCTCCCTTCCATTTTCTTCAAGGCCCATCTGCTCATGAAGAATTTCCCAATGTCTTAAGTCACAGAGAACTTTTCCTTTTTTTAATACTAGTTTTTGGGATCACTCATTTAAAATTAATCCTAAGCTTTTTGAGATTATTTGCCATGTTAAGTCACTCATAAAAGAATGGTAGATGTTCTATTGTAGAAGGATGCCCTTTTGGCCCCCCACAAACATGGGAAAGGATGCCCCTCGATCAGAGACAGGTGGGATGCTTTTTCTTGATCATCTAGAATGGTGGAATCAACTGTGATGATTGTTAGATGACAAAAGATGCAGCCCAGTTCACCCTTATATCCTATTTCTTTGTAGTTTTTAAAAGACTCCATATTTAATTTGCATACATGAGTAATAGAATATATTTAAAATATTGTTCTTAATTGAAAAGAGCTTTCTCTTACCATTTATATCATGTTCATAGCTTTTCTATATTAAGGTAATATAGAGGGTTTGGGCTCGGCTTTCAATATTCTATTAATTTAATTTTAAAAAGTGTTTGAAGATGCAGCCTCTGCACATAGTATTTTTGATTATCAAGTAGAGTGCAAGTCAGGAAGAAACTGAAACATTATTTTTTAAAAACTATATGAATCATAGCATCTATTTGAATATAAAATTGGGTTCTTCAGATATATGTTTCACACAAAAGTAATTAAATTTATTCATTAAAGACATGCAAAGAATATAGTAAGTGCAGTGAGAATCTTCATCAATTTATGTTTCTTTCTGATATGTCCCATTTTTAATTTTGCACTTAAAAAAAGTAAATGATTTATATAAGATGTCTAAAAGTTTCTTTCTAAGGATAGGACAAAATGTAATAAAATGTTAAAAATTTCTCAAACTGTTTCAGCTTAAACAACTCTTGTATACTTTTAACAAACTAATATCTTGGAATGAGTATTTCAAAAAACATATCAATCTACTCTATATATACTTTAATTTCTTGGTTCCTTATAGCCATTTGATGTTTTCTGTGATGGGGTCAAATAATCTCTTCATAAATTGGTATTACTTCCCCCATATACTTATTTTATCATTCTTTTACAGTAGAAGATTTTCTGTTGTTTTTTTAACTCATTTTCTTTTAATTTAAAAGATGATAGAACATTGACACAAAGTCTGATAATTTTCCACTGAACAGATTCCGAAATTAGATGTAATTTCTAAGACATCAGTCTCACATTTTAATTGCCCTCTTTTGTTGTTTTTACTCTAATATGTTTTTATTTTAGTTTAAAATTCTAGACAAAATAAAGATCTCCTGGTCTGATAATAACATGAGGTAAGACTATTGTGTATATGAGCTATGTAAGTTAAATAAGATTGACAACTGATATAGCTGTGGGCTTATGAGGTAGCCTAGAAGTCTCAGACAATCTATACCACTGATAACTGATCACAATGTTAGTAAATATTATAATATATGAAGATTGTCTTATATCACAAACAAACATATCTACCTGAGATTAATATTTCTGACATTTACACACCCAAGAAGTTACGTTCTACTTTGAACAAACTTGCTCTCTTTATACATTCAAATGATCTGAACATATAGGGCAACTTGGTGCAACAGAAAAAGCTTGAGAGTTAGACAGATATGTCTAGCCAAATCCCCACTCTAATAATCCCAGAAGTATGGCCTTGGACAAAACTCACCTATGAACATATTTTCCTCACTTGGAGAATGGAGATAACGGTTGCATTGTAAAGTTATTTTAAGTATTACAAGTAGTATTAGAGTAAATCACATGAACATGTTTCTGTAGATTAAAAAGTTTAAATATTGGCTATTTCATATACATCAATCTAATGTATATGAAGGTGCTATCTCAGCTCCATGATATTAACATCACTATTACCAGAAGTTGAACTTAAAAAGATAAACATGATGTAGATTTTGGTGGCTGGAAGTATTATATGTATATAAAGATAATGTGCTATTTACAACCAGCAGTAAAACATTTTCTTTTTCTTTTATTTTTTTTAAGAGACAGATTCATGAGTGGATCTCATTCAAAGTAACACCATGATTTGATGAAGCAAATTAATATAAAGTGAAAACTCTGTAGGTGAAAACAATATATTAGCATGTGAATAATGAGAAGCAAAATAAATACATAAATAATAGTATTAACATCAGATATGTATCAAGGTATATTTCAAAAGTATGAATACACTGTTATGTTAATATAAGAAATAATGTAAGGGAAGAGGTCTGGTTTTCAAACTGTGGGCTTTAGGCTGGGGGTGAGGAACTGTGAAGCTGGAGAAACCCTATAGGCCCAGCTTACATTAACGGTCCCTTCAGTCAGAGCAGGTACATGTTAAACATTTGTATGACAGCTCATGGCAGGGGTGGTTAGCGGGTGAAGGGATTGAGTGAAAAGGAAAAAGGACTCGTGGACATGGACAACAGTGGGGTGATTGCTGGGAGGAGGAGGGTATAAGGGGACTAAATGGTAAGGGAAAAAATACAATAAACATTAAATAAAAAAATAAACATTTGTATATATTGGGGTTCTTATAAAAAATAAGCAGTTAAATAGTTTGAAAACTACAGGCCAATGTTGTTGTGCCCCACCTAACTTTAAAATCCATTGACTTTTATAATTCTACCTAATATCAACATTCTTCAATGCCATCCTAGAATATAATTTACATAGAGTTTTTTATTCATGGGTGGTTGGTTGTAGGTTAAGTATTTTTTATCCTTCAGTGACCTTTTAGGAGACATTCCAAGGAGACAGAGTAAAAATGGGGTGTTCTCTTAAAATATCAAAGGCAAGAAAAATATATATCACTAATACCATGTTAAATTTCTCTGTTTCCCATAAATCCCGTATGTGTATGCAAAGGTCCTTTCATTACAAATTGGATACACTTTTTCGAAGTGACACCACTAATAACAAATCCTAAATGATATTAATCATGTTTAAAGGAAAGAGACTTCACTTTAGTAAAACATTAGCCAACACATTAAATTCATTTTGGCCTTCTTGGTTAATAAAATCAATTAAAATCAAAACACTGTTTCCTTAGAGCTTTTATGATGAGTTGCACTGGAGGGAAATGACAAAATTTCTCCTGGAATACTATCTAGAAATCTGTTTCCTTCTTTTTTTAAATGAGTACTTTCTTTTTTAAGAGACTTTTTAAAAGTTGATCTTAGTATCTATATGTAGAAAGGATACAATTTAGAAAGCAAATACCTATCTTTAAAAGTAAGTACATTAAAATTCATTAGATATTTATGATTATAGTCTATGATTTTTTAAAAATATAAGCATGACAAATTTAATACAGAAAACATAATAGGTTTATTATTCAGAAAAAAGACATTTAAGAAAGCAGGGATGTAAATGTTGAATAAGGCTCTGCTTAATTCACTTAGGCCTCCCTCTCCCCCCTCACTGCCTCCCCTCCACCCCTGCAATGGCCCATCATCAGCCCATAACTCCTTTCCTTCTCTGTGACAAAAGGGTAAAACTTCGGTGGTCTTTGACCACCCTCGGTTTCCAGCTGTCCTGATTGTTCACTCCCTTAATACAACCTGTTTTTTTTTTTTTTTTTCTGCAGCAGGACCTCACATTTTAATTGAACAGGCAACTTTACAATTTAAATAGAGATAGAGATGTAGGAAACTGATGAGGGGGAGGGCTTTTAACCCAATATCATGTTCTCAGGGATTTCACATTTTAGAAGTGAGTGTGAAAACTGCTGTGATGTGCATCACAAGGTTGCAGCTCCTTTGGAGACTCTTTCACACACACACACACACACACACACACACGCACACACACAGTCCACCTTGTAATACAGTCAGCTCTCTAGTCAAGCACAGCTGTAGCTGGGGAAGGACTGGATTTCACTGTCTGCTATTGTGAGTTTAATCGAAGTTTTACAGGGTCTTTCAGTGGACAAATTACCTAAGTTGCTTGGGAAAGAGGAATGTCAAATGAAAAAGTAATCCATTAGGTGGCTGTGTGAGGAATGTTGAATAAGATACAAGGTGAATTTAGCAGCCATTAAATAACTTTAATGCATGAAAAGTTTAGAGACTGTCAGACCAAATGTTTATACACTGTAAAATTCAGGCTCAAAACTAAAGGTAATGAGATTTCACACAACTGTAATTATTCTGAAACAATTTGGGTATACCTCACTGAAAGGAAATTAACTATTGAGAAACTAATATTTAACAAAAACGTACTACAAAATGTCCTTAGGTTACTGGAAATGCATTTTTAAAGTCCAGCTTTTAGAAACACCTTTCCTAACCAGGTATCCCTAATCTTCATAGTCTTACATTTCACAGTACGATAATACAACTGAGACATCAGTGCTAACTAAAATTTAAGTTTGGAATATTTATAAAAGGCCATTGTTACAGAGACATTACTCCAACAGGAAGGAAGCAACAATGTACTTTATCTAGCCTGTTTCTCCCTTTACATTTCACTTTCTTTACTTAAGTCTAGAGTCTTAAATGCACAAGGATTGAGGTGCACTATTTCTTGACATGTTTAGGTGTTATTATTTTATCAACATCTACAATATACATTTAAATATGTGATTTAAAAATAATGACATCAGAATTATGCTTATTTTCCTTTTTAGCTTCAAGGCCACATTTTCTTTTGTACCTCATTTCATCATGCTTTTGCAATTATCAACCCACTTCAATAAGAAAATATAATTTAGTTAATAGAAATTACTTTAACAGCCAATCTTTCAGAAACACACTTATAAATTATAATCAAATTTAACTTATCATTTTTTTTACTTTCCTTTAAAATATTTCAATCCTTACAAGATTAATGATATGATGCCTAGTGATTGCAAATTATATTAAGACATTAATATAGGTTAATATATGAATATAAAAGGACTTTTACAGAAACTTAAATTTCTTTTCTTAAATGAATATGGCTTCATTCAATGACTTTTTAAAATGTTTTACTTTAACACCCTAGATCAAAATAGAAACATTTCCCTTAAAAAAACAAGTGGTTATATTAAGAAACTTAAACCAGGTAATGAAATGGAATCAGTAACAGAAATCTGCAAATGCAAAAGTAAAATTAACAGAAATCTGCCCACTCAAAGGAAAACAGAACTGAACTGAATTGAGGAAAACTCCACAGATCGTAATCAATCCTGAGCGGCTGGTCATCGGGACAGAACCTGAGTTGAGTATAATAAAAATGCCCAGACCGACTCTTAGGCATTTGAATTCAGACTTCTGGTCCATGGTCTGAAAACCTGTATTTTTAATCTGTTGGGTAATTCTGATATTCAGACACATTTGGTAGTCGTGAAACCTTAAAACAGAAAGCCAGTAAAAGAGATAAGATCTCAAAACAGAGACTTGTAAATTTCCATTTTTGGAGTCTTTTTGCTCTGAAGTCATAAATTTCAAAATGGACAGTGAGTAATCCTAGGATATGCGGTCATAGTCCCAGGGGTACAGAAAACCGCTGTGTAAACTGTGCATGACCCTGAAGTATCAAATTTGCTTGTTTGTTTATTTTAGTGAACACAAACATATTATGGAGTAATACATTTAATATATTCATGTCTCTTTCACATATTCATACACACACACACACACACAGTGTCACGCAGTTGACCCTTGAACAACAGGGGTTTGAATTGTACAGGTCCAGTTATGCATGAATTTTAAAAATACATTATGAAAACATATTTTATGTTCCTCATGTTTTTCTTTTCTCTAGCTTATTTTATTGTAGGAATAGAGTGTATAATGTCTATAACATACAAAATATGTGTTAATTGCCTGTTTATGTCACTAGTAAGGCTTCCTGTCAACAGTAGGCTATCAGCAGTTAAAGTTTTGACTGGGTTGGGGGTTCAGTGTCCCTAGTCCCTGTGTTGTTTAAGGATCAAGTTATATGGAGAGTTAGGGGAGGAGAATTGTCTTCTACCCTCCTAGGTTCTCTTGGTTGGCCCATTTATCAAGGCTATAAACAGCATTGAATTAGAGGTTGTTTTTTTTTTTTTAATTGCTTGAAAATTTGAGTTGATTTATTGTTAAATAATTCATCCTAAATTTTAAATAAGTTAGTCTGGTAAATGTTGACTTGCTCAAAGGGAAAATCAACTGAAACTCAAAAAGAATTTTCTTAGTGGTCGAGTAAATTATTGGTAGAGGGAGGACAAGTATTCACAAACTTTGAATTCTCCTTCCATATTTTAACATTAATGATAATAGCAATAGCTACCATTATTGTGCTTATCATCAATCAGTTACTAGACTAGGTCTTCCATTTTTTAAAAGATTTTATTTAGTTAGTTTTAGAGAGAGGGAAAGGGAGAGAGAAAAAAAGGGAGAGAAACATTGATGTGTGAAAGGAACATATATAAGTAGCCTCTCGTACAGGCTCCAACTGGGGACCAGCCTGTGACTCAGGCATGTGCCCTGTGCAGGAATCAAACCAGCAACCTCTTGCTCTGTGGGAAAATGACCAACCAACTGAGCTACACTGGTCAGGATGGACTAGGTATTTCAAATAATTATCTCATTCAACTCTACTTTTTTGAAGTAAGTGTTAATATATCCTCATTGGATAGATGAAGAAATTGACCATACAGCCTGTATGCTTGTGTTCCTACTGCTGATTTTTATAATGCATTTATCATCACTTCTTAAAGTGTTAACAATAGTTTCTATATCTACTCAGCAAATATTTATTGCATTTCCACATTGTGTCATACATAATTCCAGATGCCAGGGAAAAAGTAATAAAGAAAAAAAGACAAAATGCCTCAATCTTTGTGGAGCATCCTTAATCAGCTCCTTTAGACTGTCTGTTTAGTTCTTATTCTGTTTACCTTTGGATGATTCTATGAAAATCTGAAATAAGGCTCTACTATCCATATCAGAACTGACGTTTTCAAATTATGTATCTATAGCTTAGATGTGACAGCCCTAAAAATTTAAAACAAGTGCTTTTCTGAAACCATGAATAATTTTCTATGATCAATGTTGTTAATGCTATTCTGTTGTGATTAATTTGCAGAATAGGCTTTCCTATGCTTTATACTTCTAGAAATCATGGGGAGAGATTTTAAGGGTTTTATTAATTAATATAACTTCAGTTTCTAGAAATGTTCATGACTGATCTTCAGTAAGAACTGTTTCACAACTGTCCCTACACATCCTGTGTGTTATCTACATATATGATGCTCATCTTCTAAGATGCAAAGTGGCTAACATCTCAATCAAATATATTCTTTCTCCTCAGTATGTTGGAGCATTGTCTCACGCACCAAAATATTGTAGGTTCAATCCCTGGTCAGGGCACATATCTTGGTTGTGGGTTCAATTTCTAGTCACAGCATGTATGGAAGGAAACTGAATGACATTTCTTTTCACATAGAAGTTCCCCTCTCTCTCTTTCTCCCCTTCCCTCCCTCTCTCTCTTAAAGCAATAAACATATTCTCAGGTGAGGGTTAAAAGAAGTTAAACATGTTTCAATCAATAGTATCACCATTCTCCCAATCATAAAGGAAGGAAATTTGAAGTTAGCATTCACATATAGTTTTCTCTCACCTGACCTGTCTAATTGTTCACAAACTGTGTAGATTTCACCACTATTATCAATAATTCCTTTAGAATATACATCAGTCACACACATACATACATCAATAAGAGTAATTTTTCACTAATGCTACAAATGATTTTACTTAGAAAATTAATTCCTATCAATGAAGACTTGTTCTCGAGTAAAAAGATACTGCTCTTTCCCATATTAATGGTCTCAGATGAATTTTTTTGTAATAGGGGTTGTGAAAAGACCACATTTAATTGAATTTGGATTTGGGTCTCTTTGTTTTAGATTGCAAGTTCAAGAAACTAAGCTTTTCTACTATTGTTTTTTCTAGAGATATTTCATAGAGTAATAATCTTAAAACAAAATCATGTTGTAATTTTAATAGTGTGCTTGAAATAACAAATATTTCACTTTAAGCTTTCTGATAGTTTCTAAAGTTTATTGATGGAAAATAAATATTTGTATAATATACAAAAAATGAAAATATATAATCTTAGCCTAAAATATATATTCTGATAAGAATACATAAGTCAGATCGAATTAAATCGTGTAATGTTGAAATCCACTAGCAACAATGATGTTTTACATAATTCTTAGCTAGTAAACATTAACATTATAATGTAAATTGGTAAAATCCTTTTGGAGAGTATTTTTAGTACTGTCTAACATTGTAAAAAAAAAAAAAAGTGTATATACTTAGATCCAATGATTTCCCTCTAGGAATATACGTTACAGAAATATACCTCACAGATACACTTAAAAATGTACATACAGATGTGCTGGAGTATATTTTGCAATAGAGTAAATTGGATCAACTTAACATTCAGAGTTACAGAAATGGGTAAAGTATGATATATACATGATACGGAATACTATGCAGCTACTTAAAAATGTAAGATTTAGAATTCTGACCAGAAGATGGTTGCATAGGCAGAAACGGCTCCTCTTTGCACAACCACATCAAAATTACAACTAAATATTGAACAATCATCAGCGAGAACCATTAGATATTTAGTTGAATGGAAATCTGAAAACTATGAAATTAAAGAAACTACATCCATTGAGGCAGGTAGGAGGGGCTCAGACATGGAATGGGCTGGTCCCATACCCATTTGAAGTGCATAAAAATTCAGGAGGGATATCTCAGGAGTGAGGAGTCCCAGCCCCACACCAGGCCCCAGGGCCCCTAGCCTAGGGTTCCAGAGCCAGGAAGGTACATTCCCACAACTTCTTGCTGCAAAAACCAGCAGGGATTGAGTCAGTGGAAGAAACTGCTGGAGCCCCAAGGAGTTCCTCTAAAAGGACCCACACACAGACTTACCTACACAGACTCACCCCCTCTGAGCTCCAGTACCAGGGTAGCAACTTGAAAGGCACCAGTGGTATATAGGGAGAAACTGAAGTGTCTGGCGTCAAGGAGAGCAGAAGCCATTCTCCTTTTCTAAACTGCCCCGACAGAACTGGCAAACTGGTGCTATATCTGAAACTCTACCAACATGGCTAATTCTGTTTAACCTGCCTTGGAGATCCCCAGACTCCACCCTACCCAATTTATGGGCCCACCCAAGCTGCTTTTCCATATGAATGGCTGGTTTTGGCTTATGTTTCACAACCTCCAAAATCCTATCAAACAAGCAACAGCTGGCCTCAGTCAGCCCCAAGGCCTGGCACTAGCAGCAGCCAGCCTAGATTCACAGCATGGCTTCACCAGCGCAAGTAGCAGCTGAAATGCATAGATATGCAGTGAATCGTTTTATGAGTTTAGAAGTGTTATCGATTAAAATTAATAAATTCATGTGCCGTAACATGGTTATATAAAATGTTAACAGTTATAAAATCACATCTTTTAAGAATGGACTTGAATTGGAGTAGTTTTTCTCATCCCAGTTTTGTAAGTATTAGTTAGAAAGAAACAATCCCCACTTTCACCAACATGACTCTTCTAGTCATTGGCTGTATATTCTGTCCCATTATAAGAGCCTCCCAATGTGATTTGAGAAAGTATGGTTTCTACTTTGGTATCTTGAATTAATTCATATCTACCTTGCTTATGACTATTGCTTTAAAGTTTTAATAAATTAAGCTACATATTCCTTTTGAACCTTACAGTTAACCTCCATATATTTTCCCCATTATTCCTAAGGAAGTTATATTATTTTTTGAATTAAAAAAAAATTAACAAATATCTTAGAGCAATCATTAACTATAATTCATGATATGTTTATTGATACTTAAGTATAACTTTTAAAATAATTTCCTTTCATATTTTTATCATTTACACCTATGTCATTATATCAGTTTTATGATACATTATTAGTTGAAGTGTCTTTATTCCGCCTTTATAGTTTTTATTCTCTTATACCTAAGACCTAGAACTAGTTATTTGTCTGAACTATATTTTTTCTCTCATTGTAATCATAATAACTATTTTAAGAGTGATTTGTCATTTATAAGGTACAGTCTTAGATATTATTCCATGGAATATTTTTTAAAGTTTTTTTTCAAATAGCTATTGTTTTGTACATTTTTCAAAAAAGAAACTAAGACTCAGAGGTATCAAGAGACTTGTACTTAATTACAGTTAAGAAGTGTAAACCTCAGGTTATTTGAATGTAGGTCACTGACTCTATTTCTTGTTCTCCCACATCACACCAAATGGCCTGCTTCTTCCTGATTTCCTTTTAGCACTTTCACAGGTATTTTCCTAAAATAACTTTAATTAAAAATATTACTTTGTTGTAGATTTTCTCCTACTTCCCTTATACTTCCTTCAGTTTCCCTTAAACTTGGATGCACATCAGAACTTTTCAGGAAGATTTTAAAATTATACAGCTTTCTTGACCCCTCTCCTATATAAACATTCTATTATTAAATTTTCATCACCAACATTTGGCCAGTATATATATATATATATATGTGTGTGTGTGTGTGTGTGTGTGTGTGTGTAAAATCACATGTGTTTATCTCTGATTTGTATATTTGTATTAATTTTGTATAGAGTCCCGGTTGGATAAAGTTTGAATCCTAAAGGTATTGTGAATCCTTAACCAGTCTAACAGTCAGGATATGTGATTATCACCACTAATAATGTTCTATCCATTAGACACCTGAACTCTTCTTAACTTTGCTTTTGTATGAGCCATACCTCACCTCATGGTGAGTGGTTTTCATCGAAAAGGAAAATACCTGGGCAGAATCATTTATAATCACATCCTAATTCTTACACCACTCTCCCCTCCAACTCACCTTTCCTTTGCATCTAAGAAGAGCTACCTTCTGTATTTAAGGGAGGAGCCACCATGACTGATTTTGTAGTCTTCTTTTACTTTTGTTTCGGTGAGTGGTAGCTATATAGGAGGTTTTGATTATCTTTTTTTCCTAGTAGTCTCATGTGCTCTCTTACCATCGCGGAACTAAACTGTCTATACCCATCAGTGTAACCATGACTTACGGTGCTGAGAGGCAACAATTGTTTTTCTGAAGCCATGAGCAACTTTCTACAGTTTGTGTTATTTAAGCCGTTCTGTTGTAATTACTTTCTAGAATAGAATTTCTAATGGCTTATATCCTTATAAATCATGAGTAGATATTTTGTCTTTTTTATTAATTACTAGAGCTTCATTGCCTGGAAATATTCTTGATTCATCGTTGGTAATAACTGTTCATAACCTGCTCAGACTGTTCATGTCTGGGTGACAACAGAAGTGACTATCCTCACCTTTTATGTGGTAAAAATTCCCTGATAAGTCCAAAAAACCTGAGAAATTTTGCAAGCAAATATATTTATAGTCCAAGTAAAACTTTTCTGATTTATTGCATAATATATAGTAGAAAGTTATCACTAAATTAGTTCTCCATAAAAGCATGTAGTCTAATAATCAACTCATTAAAAAATAAAAATTCATAAAATCAATGATTTCTTTGAAAGACAAAGAAACAGAATATTTACAATATTTAAGTTCTGGTGTGAGCAAGTTTCCAATAAGAAGAGAAAGGAGTTTATTATTTTTTTTATGGAATAATGTTCTTTAAAATTAGAGCAGGACACATACAGAAAGCAAGTTCACCTTCTTGGTCAAGTTTCCTCAGAACCACGTATGTACACAAACCATAAATAATCCACTATCATGATAGGATCAACAACATCAGTCTGCCAATTCATTAGTGCTAATTTAGTCTCCTTTCAGCCTCCTGCTGTCATTTATATCATTCTTGTTTCCTTTACTGTATCAAATACATTTTTATTAGTCCTCACAGAGGATATACATGTGTACCAATTTCTTCAGCAAAGCTCCTTTCCTTTACACCTAGCTTATCTACATTTTAAGTATGAAGTCCATTTGAACCATGAATGAAATCAGTTAATCAGTGCTGAATGGTACCTTTCTTTACAGCATAAACCTATTGTACTTCTAAAATATATTGAATAACAAATATAAGTAATTATATGGCAAATAAATAGTACACTACTGTGACTTAACAGGATAGTAGTAAGTGTGAAATCTGATCCAAAAATTATGCTTGGTGCTGTCACTATTAATGAAAGGAGATGCGGGCTCTGGCCTCAAGAAATTAGAAGCAAACTGTGTTATCAGATATTTATAATGCAGCGTCAGGCATCAAAGGTGGGTAATTAGCCATGGAAGTTAGGAAGCACTTCCCAGTGGTGCTGGCATTTGAATGGAGAGAGATTTGACAAAATCTGGGCAGTGAAAAGGAAGCTGTAGTGAACAATGCCAGAAGCCTATGTGAAAGACATGATATTTGGGGGGAACGTTGCCCCGAAATGTACAAGATCTGGATTGCATGGGAGAAGACTGGTAAAGCTGTTAAGGTACACAGGATCTAACTGTATAAGAAGAAAAGTTTATGTCATCACCATGATGTTGTTTTAGATAATCATCTGTAAAATATCTGGAAAAACAAATATCAGTGCCGAAACATTTTACTGGAGACAAAAAGTCTATAAATGGGGCTTTCTTCTGACTTGCTATTGTTGTCTCAGTAATCAGTCTGGTCCCAAAAGCATGAATGGGGACTTTGATGATAAGCAGCTTTCAACTGAATTTAGACATTTGGTTTAGATTGCTTCTTGGGATAAGTTAGAAATACCACAGATGTTGTATAATTCCAGGCAAGCCATTGACTTAACAGGGGTTCCTATTTTCAGAGGGAGTAAAATGTGGCAGTAGGTGTAGCTTCAATTACAGACTCTTCTCTACTTTCAGTCCTGAACTATTACTGGACTAGTTGCCAGCAAGCAATAAAGATCTAAAAGCTGAAGCCATTGCTGCCTATGGATTTTCCTTGTATCCTTTTTTCATACCATTGGCAGAATTACAAGCCACAAAGCTTGTTCCTGTATTTGAGAAGCCAACCTAAAAAGTTAGGAAGATTTTGTTAGTGTCAATAACCATTAAATCTTGAGGTTTTTAAAACATTTAAGATGGCAAAAAAATCATCCTGTTATTAATTCACATTTTTAAAAGTGCCCATAGTTTATTATATAGGAATTTATTATAAACATACTCAAAATTATCTTTAACTCAGATAAGAATTTAAATTACACTTTTCAAAGCTTCAAAAAAAAAACTGTTTTATCCACTGAACTCAGTTAAAGAAGTGAACATGAATTTTTATGTAAAAACACATTTTAAAATTCTGGCGATATAGTATTGGTCTGCCAAGTTCATAACAAGGGATCTACTGTACCAGTCAGCTAGATAAACTTTATGTTGAGAGAGAAAAGATATTTACAACTTTTTTGGGAAATATCCACCAGACTGGATTAAAGAATCACCATGTATAGAAAGCCTGTTCTGTGGTTACTCTAACTGCATAGAGTAGTGGCTTGAAAAAGGGTAAAGATTCATGGTGAGAATAACTACTCCTTTTGTTGAGCATTTAGTATGTATAATTTACTTTTCTAATTATTTAACAAGCTACGGTCTCACTCATCCTTGTAGCACTACGAGTTAGGTAACATAATTAAAGTGTTCCCCTGAAAGAAATTTCTTATATTGTCCCAATGGATTACTCCTGTATACAGATATCTCTTGCTCCCCACATTTCTCCAGCTACAGAGACAATTATCGTGGGGTTAATGTCCTTCTGGAACTATAGAAGTGATGTGCTAGTTATTATTTCATACAGGTTATTGCCTGTTAAGGAATTATAAAAGTGCTATACAATGAAAACCATTTAATAAGCATCTACCATATTCACAAATTCACAGAGAAAAATATTAGACACATTCTGCATGGAGATAAAAAGTAGAGAATGATATAGTCAATATACTCAAAAGATAGCTTGTTTTTTCCCCTTATTTTTCCTTGTGGTTATACCATAAAAGATTCTTAGAGGATGTTTTTGTTCCTCTACCTTAATTATAGAGTATTTCTGGATGTATGGTCAGAATACTTTGATCTTATCATTATTTATGAATGTTTGAGGAGGTATTTCCATCCTCCTTTAATACGTATTCTGGACATGTACAAAGTAAATATTATTGTACTATTTCTCTGGCTTTCATGGGTGTGCCAGATCAAAAAGAAAAACATTAAAAGGTAACATAAACCACAACTAAATTGGTAATTATCTATGGGTTGGATTTAGAGACTGAGACAAAAAAATAACATTGAAGACAAAAATCTAAATTGAAATTCTTTGCTAGTGTTTAAATAAGACTAGAAACTTCAAAGCTAAAATAATTCTTATATTTGTGTGTTAGGTCTTAGTAACAAAACACGTTCTCTTTCAATATTATGCTATAAATAGAATTGTGACTAACTTATTATTCTAGTTTTAATTGGACAGTTGAAAACTTCTGAGCTACTTTAATAGAGCATCAGTTTTGGAATCTTAAATAATTGTGATCATAAAATAATGATGACAGAATATGACATTTTAATACCAAATAATGCATTATGAATGTAATTCATGCCTTTAAATAGAGCCAATGTCCTTAAGATTTAGATTTTGGGAATATGTAAACATTGAGATAAACATTTTAGAGAAAGAAACATTTTATTTGATATATATATGTTATGTAAGTCCTAATTATGTTAATAAATTAGAATTAATTTGTCATCATGTCCCATATATAGGATATGAAAGTCATTTCAAGAGCTCAAAAGTGATAATCTAACGACAAATAAAATAAAGCATTAATTTGAACACTAAGAAATTCAGAAATCCTAACTTTAGTGTTGGTGAAAGGAAAAACTAATTTTAAAAGGTAAATCAATGCTTGATAATTAGTAATACAGGATTCATATATATATACAAATATATAATACTTTTTTCAATGGTATAATAGCTTTGATATGGTCTGTTCATTTAAAAACTACTCACTGATTAGTTTTGGTGTAGACTTTGTGCTAGGTGCCTTTTGGAAATCAATAGGTGGAGAGGGCACAGACGGAAGGCAGGACCTCTAACACTAAATAGCTTATGTTCTAAGCAGGAAGAGAGTCACACATGTGTGCAGTAGAATATATTAAGTACTAGTATTTTGGAACAAAAATACAGGGTAACTTTATAGCTTTGAAACTGTTAGTTCATTCAGGATTAGGAAGATGTTCATAATGACAATACTGTTTGAGTTTCACATTCTGAGGACAACTTTGCCTATGCAAAAAGAATTTTGGCACCAGTAGCCAATTCATAATTCTGGACTAAATGAATCATAAATTTGAAACAGGATAGGGTTTATCATGGCCTTATGAAATTGAGAAGTTATAATTCTCACCATTTAGAAGACCTCAAAATCCCCATTCAAAATCCCCTCTCAAAACCCCCCAGTGTCATCAGTCATTGAGCATGTCTGAAAGGATCTGTTGCTCTTTAAATAAGAATCATATTTCTACTGTGGTTTGAGATATTTCCATTGTGATGCTCACAACTATTTTTAATATTTATGGAATGGTGCTTCAGTCTGTTGCAAATTGGGAGCATATGTTCACCAGTGACAAGAACCAGAAGAATGCCATACATTTTACGAACTGTTAATAAGTCCATAAACTGATTGTTTTGTAGCCAAAACTCTGTTACTACTGGCATTAGTTGATATTCCAATTTGGATTTCTGCTTGAAAATGAGTCTGTTCTAAAGTTATAGCTCTGTTCTTGCCCTACTTCTTCTCAAAGCAGTATCAGATTTCATTTAGGGAACATAATTTTAGGAGGAAAAAGAAATGAGGTTGCACTGTTGCTTCTTTGTTCTTAGGTGAAGCCAGTATTCTCTGCTTTAGACTTTGTGCTTATTTCTAGAAATTTAGCAGGCACAAGTACCATGTCTGCTGAGTAAACTTGTCAAACATAGTCCTTCCTTTTAAATATATGGTGCTAAATTGGATAGACAATCACCCCAAGTGTGTCATGTAAGGTTTTTAAAAGTTCCTCTGTATGGAAAAGCATTATTTAGATTTTACAAAAATATATAACAAATCAGATAGTATCTTTAAAATGTGCTTTTAAACTAAAAAGCATTTTAGATATAAATGATAATATTATATTACTTTATTTTAATGTCATTTTGTATATGCAGTTTCCTCCCCCATTTCACTTCCACCCATTCAAGATACCTTTCCTCCAATAAATTAGTACTACTATTAACAAATGCTTATCATTTATCTGAAATTTTAAAAGTTCTATTTAGGAAATGTGCACATAAAAACATGGAAGACATGATTCTCATCCTTGGTTTTTTTTTTCTTTTTTCCTATTACCTAAAGTGTATAATTTATATCTTGGTGTTATACATTCTACAGGTTTAACAAATGAGTAAAAACATGAATTCTCCATTATAGTATTATACAGAGTATATTAACTGCCCTAAAAATCCTTTGTGCTCAGCTTATTTATCTTTTCCTCTCCCCAAACACCTGGTTCAGGGCGTTTTAAGATATTTGAAGATACAGGTGGAAGGAAAAATTGACCAAAAATATCAGTCACCAACATAAATATTGAAAAGGTTCATGAGAGAAAATGACCACCCTGGCCTGAATTGACCAGAAAAGGCTTAAGTGTAACTTAAAAGAGAGGCAGGATCTTGAATAAATAGAGAAATAGAGGAAAATTTGTTCAGACTGAGAGACTAGCAAAAAGGGAACTCTGGAGGTAGGGTGTGTATATGCTAGGTTTTTGGTACTTAGTATTTGCTGTTTTAATAATTATTATAGGACCCAAAGACCTTCCGGAAACTGAAGCACATCATCCCCAGTATAGATGGGAGTGCATCGCTGATGTTGAGAGACCCCATTAACATGCGACCATAGCTATGTAACTCTTCCTCGGTGGTCTATTTCTAATGGGATGGTTCTTAACGATGGTATTTTTAGCCAAAATCAAAATTTACTCTTTTTTTATTTCTCTTTTTTTCTCCCTCCGTGGATATTAATTAAGGTGTCTTGTCCCAGGTAGAACTGTAATACAGAGCAGTAATAAAGCAAGTTTGGAAATATTAGAAGTTTAGTGTTAGTCAGAAATTACCAGGAAGCATATGTTGCACACCTATTGTGTATTAGTTATTGTGCTAGCTACAGTGGAGAATATAAAATCACTGAAATATATCTGTTCCTTCAGATTTATTAATTCATAAAGAACGCAATGCATGAAACAGAGAATGAGAAGATGTCCATTTTGATATTGAAGTGGGAAAGCACATCCTTAAATACCGAAGACCAGGATTGTGAAATAAAGCCTGCATTAGGAGCCTTAACACTGGCAAAAAGCATACAACTCTTAAACATGTATTTTAAACAAATTCAAGAGGCACCTCTTGTATGTTATTGCAAAATGTGGGTCTTTTTTTATGTTTTGGGTTAAGAACTGGAATTTCCTGTAATTATTACTAGAAAGAAGATCATTAACTAGAAGATAATGTCTTCAGGGAATAAACAAGAGTGGCATTTTTAGACTATGTAATGTTATCTTAACGAGAAGTTGAAAATGACGAAAAATACGCAAATAATAGTGGACACATTGGAGATTTTTCCTGTTTACTTAAACGGAGGTGTCAACCAGAGAAAGGGCCCTACAGGTACCTGCAGTTACCTACAAGAGGGTAACTGCCTGGCTTTGTGATCACCTCCAGTGCACCGCTGTCCTCACGCATGGTCAGATTGAGAGCACCCAGGCTACAGGCAACGGTGCTAACCCCGAGTCTGAGTAGAGAAACAGGAGTGCGTTTCATAACAAATAAACAGGTGTTTGAGATTGTTTCCCATTTTGCAGTAAAATAGTTTCTCCTTTTTATTCGTAGATAACTGAAAATGTACATCACAAGATGTCGATTCAACACGGGAGGAGACAGATACCATGTCACTCCCGAGTCGAACTGCACAGCCATTCTCAGCGGTGCAGATAGACTCTTAAGAAGCTACACCATCGTCTCTCGAGATGGACGGCTGCCGACGACTATACTATGTTTAACCAACATCATCAGTCTGAGCAGTAAGTGTAACTATGAAACTCAGAAAACCTGGATTTGGAATAATTTGGAGGGATAACAATCTGAGCTTTAATATTGTTTCATTGATTTTTAATATATGTATTAATTTGAGCTAAGAGCTAATTAAATACTTATAAGTTGAAAACCTGCTGGGACTTGCCAGCAAGTTGGCTTCATTGATCACCAATTCTATGCGTGAAAATTAGTCATACATCTGTCATTCACTCACTTGAGAATAACAAGATATAAAGAGTTTTTGTACTCAATTTTCTTTATAACTTTTTCCCTGAAAAAAATTTACCATTATTTTAAAAATAATTACTTTATGAGTCTCAATTTTCATCTTATACATTTTGAGTACTAATATTTGTCCTGCTGATTATATTATTGTGAGGATTACATGCACACCATTTTGCCTATGTGCATGTAAAATGTATGTAAAAGTTTCTCTTAAAACTCTATAAAGTTATTAATGTATGCTAAGCATTGTTAATATCTGAGACTAGAAAATTTGTCTTTATATCTGCAGTCCAGATTTCTTGAAAAGTACCCTCAGTTTCTTTTTTGTCCTCCTAAAATAAGCAACTTCCAACATAGCCTGGTAGCTAGGCAGGTTTAGCTTTAGTTTACTCTGATATCTTGCAAAACTGGCCACATTTATTTTGTAGAATTTTCCATTAAAAGATGGAGGTGCTCTGCCCCTTGTGTCTGAGCTGATCTTGTGTGACTTGCTTTGACCAACAAAATGTAACAGAAGTGACATTGAACCCATTCTGAGCCTAAGACTCAAGAGTGCTTACCTTTTTTTTTGCTCCCTCTTGGATTCCTCCACTAAATATGAATAATCCCTGAGTAGCCTTCTGGATGATAAGAAGCCATGAAGGGTCAAGATAAGCCCTCCAGGTTGAGGCCATTTTAAGCAATTTCCCAGCTGACAATGCAGCTGCCTACAGTGCATGAGTAAGCTCTGCCTAGATCAGAAAAACCACTCCATTCAGCACATCACAAATTGCTTATCCACCAAACAGTACACAAACTAAAATGACTATTGTTTTGAGCCACTAAATTTCATTGTCAATAGTTATGCAAAAACTAATTGATACACCTCTGTATGATCGTTTATACAGAATTGAGACATCAAAAGCTCAACTTATGAATTACATTGTTTTCATGAAACACTTCTCTGATCTTTGAAGACAATTTTGAATTCTCTTCATGTGATTGAAGAATTTAGGAAATCCTTTGATTTAGTAATATCTAAAGTGAGCATGCCCTCAATTAATGAGCAAGTTATTGATAAAAAATTTTTAAAACATCAGATTCTCCCCTGATTGACCTCACATATTACACTATTTAATAAGCATTTTTCTTCAAAATGAATACACAATTTTAGGAGAAATAAAAATTATGAAAAGGTTTAAGATTATTGATTCTATTATCAAATCAAATGTTATAAATGCCTATTAAACACATTCATGTATATTAAAAGTATCCACATTTTAAGGTAAGAAATATATATGAAAATGTCATATGTCTGTGTTTCTTTTGCATACTTAAATATAGTGATATTTTTCTATTTTATACACTAAAACAAAACTTTCTCTAAAACATGTAGTATATAAATATAGAATTTTAAAAGGCTTAAATAGTTTATGTCCAAATAAGCAGAATGTAATAATGTACATAAAATAAACAACTTGTACACACAAATTATATCTACATACTTGTTTTCACTTATCTTATTGACTTATTCACAAAAAGACAATAAACATGAAGAGACAATGTATATGTAGGGCAGGGGATATATGAGAAATCACTGTATCTTCTCTTTAGTTTTGCTATGAACCTAAAATTATTTTATAAAATAAGTCTTGCCCTTAGGTGTGGCTCAGTGGTTTGGGCATCAATTGTCGTGCAACTGAAAAGTCAACAGTTCGAAACAAAGTCAGGGCACATGCAGCTAGGTTGTGGGCCAGATTCCTGGTTGGGGGTGTACAAGAGGCAGCCTATTGATGTTTGTCTCCCTCTCTTTCTTCCTTCCCATCTCTCTTAAAATAAATATGTAAGTGAGGTCTTTAAAAATAATAAAGTCTTAATTTATCAAAGATGATATGAAGACCTTTAGTACTGAGGCAGACACACTGACAATCACATATTAGATTGTGTGTCTGATACTAATGATAATAGAAACTGTCAGTTATGTTTTTTTAATCATACACTAAGGTCAGGCCAAGAAGCCACAAGAAGATAATAATTATGCAAGACTGGTGGAATAAAATAAGGATTGGTAAAATAAAATAATAAGAACTAGCTTATATTGTTAGATTCTTTCATAATCTATCATCACTCAATATGAAAATACACACACAAAAACCTACTGGACATCAAAGAAAGATCAATCTGAATTAGGAATGGCTGGTTACAAATTGTTTTCAAAGAGATTATTTTCAAATGCATACAACAATTTAGAATGTGGCCAAATTATTATTGGATCTTCCTCTGAAAAGTATCGTTAAGTAATTTATATTATTTTCTTATTTTGCTCATTTATTTATATCTATTATAAAAGTAAACGTCAGCTTTATGCTTGAATTATTCCTAGTTCTAAATTACTAAAAACTTTACCAATATTAATATCTTGGATAGATTTGTGAGTAAAATTTCCAAATTTAAAAAATGTGACTCATTGATTAACAATTTTTTCTGGCTCAAGTATGTTTTCATTATATTGCTCACTCTAATTAATATTTTGTCTAGTTGTTAAAATATGAAAATTTCTTACATATTTCTGTGGTTTATGGGAGGGTGAGGGCAAAATATTAATATAGGTTTCTTCAGGAAAACTGAGGATATAATTCCACAAATGTGTAATCTCTTTTAGGTAAGATATCAAGTTACCTACATATGTTTTTTTATCTTCACCTGAGGACATCCTTATTGATTTTAGAGAGAGGGTAAAGGAGGGAGTGAGAGAAGGAGAGAACCATCAACGTGAGGAACACTGATTTGTTGCCTTTCATATGCACCCCACCTGGAACTGAATCCACAAGTCAGACACATGTGCCCAAACTGGAATCAAACCTGCAACCCTCTGGATGATATACGGGATGATAGGATGATGCTCCATCCAACCAACTGAGCCACTGAGCCAGGGCTGAAATGCCATTCATGTCACAGCATATCAAGTTACCTATTTCTTATCATGGTATCTACAGAATCTTGCACACTATCTGGCACATAACATTTGCTAAAAGATAGAATAAAGAATTTATTAGGTATCTTGATTCAGTCATTAATGAGGCTTTGGATTAAAATATCTGGGGAATTTATAAGATAATTTTTCAAATTATTATTGTATTCTTACTATCCTGTATGCTTACGTCAATCAATTTAGTGTCAATCATTTACAATTAGAAAAGATGTCCAATAAAAGCAGTTTCCAAGTTACAAAATGAAATCAGAAACTTTGAAGATTATATTTTAGAACTCAAAATGTGCTTTTCCATAGAAACAACATTAGGGATAATTAGGTTGCTGGGCCAGAACACAAATTCCTATTTGATCAATAACATAGCTAAATTATATTACTAATGGAACAAGTCTATATTCCAAGTGTGCAGAGTTGCAGGGCACACAGTGCAGCAAGAACGAGACTTTTTTTTTTTTTTTTTTTTTTTTTAATAATAGGGTTGTCCAAGGCTAACTTTTCAAAATAGATGTATATTGTCTTTTGGGCTCATTTATAAGCTTCTTAAATTTTTGAAATTTTCTCCTACCTTAAGGTCCCAAGAAGTCTCAGCAGCCCTACGCATCGAAGTAACTTACCTTTTTTCCTCTTGCTGTTTAAATAGAGCATTTAGGAGGGAAACATGCTAATTAAAGCAGTTCACACTGAAGTATGAATGACTGACGGCTCTTTAACAAGATTCAGGAGAGATCCTTGCATTTGTCTTCTTAAAGGAGATCATTAACCAAACTAAAATATAGTTAAAATAATTTTAAACAGCATTTCAAAGTAAGGTTTTAAAAATGATGTGAATGAAGATATTTTGGGGCAGTTAGCTGGATAAATTAAGGTTTATTTTGAATGATTTGGGAAACTGTTTGCACTGAGCTATCTTTTAATTTCACAAATTCTTTACTTCTGCATTTTTCAAGACAGTTGCTAAAAGTTCCAAGTTGTTATTGTTAATTTTATCTGGTTTTTAAAAAATAATATTTGTCAGTGGCATGTTAACAGTAGCTCTTATTATAAGGTAGGTAGAACAAAAATTGATTAAAATAATATTGACTGGAAGTCAGAAGTTTTGAAGTCAAGGAATGCTTTGGTTTTTCTCAAAACCTTTTTTTTTCCTAGCCAAAATAACCTTTTAGTTCTGAATTTTTGGATGACCATGATAGTAAATGTTTTTACTTTTTAAAAACTGAAGACTAAACCCAGAGGCTGTATGCTATTTTCTGGCTCAGATGTTACTCAAGTGGGGGAAAGATAGAGATCAGTGACAAACACATCAGGCAGGCTCTGCATTAAAAAAAAAAAAAGGTATTTTTTCTTACTTGTTAAGGGAAAATGTGATATATAAAACACCAACATTTCATATAATTCTCTCTCAGTAATTATTTTCTTACAAACGTTTTTATCATGAAAAACTGGTGTAAGCACATTGTTTCTTCTCACTGGGCATCTGAGAATGTGTGATTTCCAATACCCACTGCTGCTTGTACTGGAGTGGTGCTGTCTTTTTCATTGATGTGTCAGCAATGGTGCCATGTAACTGTCATTCAGGGACACAAAGATTTACATCATTTTCACTAAAGTAAATTTGAATGTGTTATTTTTAATAAAGTTAAATTTAAGAGAGCAGAGCTTTAAAGTTGCTTACTTTTTAAAATTAAAGTTAAATTCAACATACATTTACTAACCTGGGGATATAGACCACTTTAGAATGGTTGATAGAACAGGCAAGAGTATTTGAAGACAATTATCTTAGAACTCCTAGAACTAAAAAGCCATTATTACCACTGGTCCCATGCTTTCTCTACCTTATATGTCCCTTATCTGACTGACTTTTAGCATAGAATGAATGTTCTGTGGGAGGGTACATCTATTTCTACAAATGCGCTTTGCTTTCACTGTAGGATAGTAAATATTTTTTCTTGAAACAAGGACTATGTTCTGCATGGTATAAATTTCAGACTCATAGTAAAAACAAGCATCAGTACTGAAGACCTAATAGTTCTATTTGGTCATGGAAATTTATAAGGGGCAACCCCTTTAAATTTATATAGTCTTCCATATGTGCAGCAGAGTGAATATCTGATTAAAAGCTTTTCAAATAACCCTGCTTTTGAGAATCTATGTTCTTCAAGCTGAGGTCAATAGTCTTACTGGAATGAGAAACACAAATTCAGAGCTTTTTGAACTCTTCCATACTCTATTTTCTCTGATGGTTAAAGCCCTTCTACTACCACTAATGATCTATTCACTTGGATTCATATTGCAAATCAATAAATGTCAGGATATTTATGCTCTGCATATTAATATACTAAAAGCATTGTATTTTAATCTAACATTAGGGCTTTATATTTTCCATGGTTAAGAAAATGTTTTTTCTTGATTTCTCAATTTATTTTCTCTTCAAAATTCTCAAAACTCAATAAAACCCGCCTTTAAAACAAAATAACATTGTGGAACCATGATTTTACACAGCTCCCTTGAACAAACACAGAGATTCTAGCTGATGGTGGTTGTAAAAATATGAGCTACATTTCATTGTAATTAGTATTGATGACTTCAAACTGCACACAGAAAGTGAAAACTAGAAAACAATACAGACTGTGGGTTGATATTGCATTTAGATTAATTACTTATATGATTTAGAATGTTGCAAAACAGCATAGTACTCAATGGTTTGAATTAACTCTAAGCCATGATCTCCCATAGGAAAAAATTAAGTTTCAATGGCTCTTATTTGGTAATGTTAATAGCATTGAGTAATATGTTGAATTACATGGCTTAAAAAAAATTATCAACATTAGGAGGAGCTAGCATTTATTAACTTTAATATGTTGATTTCCTAAATTGTTACAATCAAGAAACTCTATAGACATTAAACACCTTTGTTACTTCAAAAGATTTATGCTTTTATTATTAATGATTTTGCATATGCAATATACTAATATGCTTTGCTCCTATGTTCTAACTGGAAATATGGGCAGAAAAGCTACCTGGGTAAGTTGAAGAAAGAAAGCCTCCTGGCCAAGACTTTCAGAACAATAATTTTAAGAGAGATGAAGAATAAAACATATTAGGCTGAACTTTATACAGTTGGTAATAGGTAGCTTAGACTTCTTTATTATGTTTTTTACATTTTATTTTACTTTTTAAATAAGTAGAATAGAGTAAGGGATATTAAAAGTATTTTTTTTTTCAGTTAACCTCATAAAGTAAGTTACTGGGTTGGGAAGGATAAAATAGTTTTATCATTTTGATATTTATCAGATCTCACGAGATTAAAAAGTATAAATTTAAACCATTCATTAATTTAAATCCATAGGCTTAATGCTAATAATATGAATCAGGAGGAAGAAAGATGAACTGTAACTCTTTTATACCTAAAAGAAACACTATCATGTCCTTCCTTCTTCATGCATACCCACATGCCTATGGGTATGTCTACACAAACACACATGCACTATGTAAGACATTTTTTTCAGCTATTATTATAACTTATTGAAATGTTATATACAAAATATCCTGGTAGATTTTCTTTCACAGTCTTGTATCAATGTTCTAGTATCAAATGCTGAGTCTTACTGAAATATTGGGATTGTAGCAAGGTAGAAAAAAAGAGCACATAGAAAGAAACATTCTCCAAAAAAAATAATTAAAAATTAAAATAAAAAATTATTCAATTTACATCAGATTTTGTTTCAGTAGCATAACAATCCATGTTGTTACTATCCTTATTTTCAAATATAATCCTAAAAAATGACATGTTAATAACAAACATTTCACCCCAGATATTGCCTAAAATATAGATCAACTTTAAAACAAGATGACTCCCAAACTACTTCCTAACACGATAATGGGAAATAGAAATATTTTTTAGTCTCATCATAGTATATGATTATATTCACTAGACCATGGGTCCCCAACATTTTTGGCACCAGGGACCTGTTTCTTGGAAGTCTGGGTGGAAGTTGGCAGGTGGGAGTGGGGTGTGGGGATTGTTTCAGGATGATTCAAGCACATTACATTCAAGTTCATCTTTATCTTCTGCTGTGTGGCCTGGTTCCTAACAAGGATGGGATGATACTGGTCCATGGCCTGGAGTTTAGGGACCTCTGCACTAGAACATAATAGAATAGCAAAGAGTGGAACCAGATGGTACGGATTCAATAGGTACTCTGTTTCATAAGTCAGTTTACATAACTTTTTGTGCCATGAGTTCCTGATCCATGACATTGATATAATAATACCTTATGTAAAACGCTTAAACTATGTCTAGTATATATGTCTTCAAAAATATTACCATTATATTCACTCTGTAGACTAATTTACCTAATATTCAAGTAATTTCATGTTAAATGATTTTTTTAATTATTAAACTACCAATTTTTGTTGGTTAGTGGAGAATGAAAAAGTATTGCTATTTAGCCAGTGCTAATTTTTCATATTAGTAAGGACTTTAGGGAGATACTACATATGAATAGACAGAACTACCATGTCATCTATGAATTGAATTACAGCATCATATTTTATGCTGTATACACTAACTTTCTAAATTGCACAGTGGGGACATTTAACACTTCTTGTTTCAGAAGTTCTCTGGATATGCAGCATCAGGGCAAGACTGGGGGTAACCACTTCTTCTCTAGAGTAAGTGTAAGGCGCAGTTTTGCTAATATCTATTCACTTCTTGATCTCAAAGCACAAACTTCAGCTCAGAAGGAAAGTTGCTTTAGGCTCTCTGGTCAGAACAAAGACTCTGAAGCATGCAGGTGTCAGTTCTAGAGCAACGAAGAAAATTACTCTACTGGTAAGTAAGGCCTAAACCAGCAGAGTGAAGTGGGAAATAAAGACTTATCAAGATAACTCATAGAAAAACAAAGAAGGAAGAAAGGAAAGCAGGGGTGGATGAAGGAAGAAGAAAAGGAAAGGAAAGGAGGGAGGGAAGAAAAGGAGGGAAGGGATAAAAGAGGGAAGGAATTGGGGAGGAAAGGAAGGAAGAAGGAGGGAGAAAGAAAGGGAAGCAAAGGAGGGATGAATGGAGGGAGGGAGAGAGGGAGAGAAAGAGAAAAGAAGAAAAGGAGGAAGAAAGGAAGAAATCAAGAAAGGAAGGGAGGAAGGAAGGAGGGAAAGAGGAAGAAAGCGAGGAAAAAAGAGAGAGAGCGAGGGAGGAAGTAGAAAACAAAATAAGAATATTCTCTTCCAGGTTTCTGACCTTGATCATGGCCCAAACTCCCACAACACAACTTAGGTAAATTATTTATATAGTTCTGTGGGAAGCACCTTTTAGCATGACTTATTCGCATAATTGACTCAATTCTCAATTTACTACTTCACTTTAGGGGTGGAGATGTGGCCAAAGAGGATTTTTGGAAACGATCCAATCCACTGCTGACCTCTTTCTAATCAGGTTAACCACAGATGGAAAGATTTGATTTAAACTATATTTTTATTTGGTCCTTTGTGAAACTGGGAAAGCAGGCTTACATCCTTACCTTCAGATTTGGTACAAATGAGTTTTTCATATGATTAATTCAAATGTATTCTTGCCAACAGGAAATGAGATAAGCAGCCTGTAATGATAATATCAGTAAATAGGTTGCATGAATTTTAGTTTGTCTTGTAATTACTATGCAACCAAAAAGTATAGTTTATATAGACGCATTCTTAAAGTAAGAAATGCATACTCTTCAAAAATAAAAGCATATATGTTGACAAGACAAATGATCTTTATAGATATTAAAATACCCCTTTTCCTAGTTCTGCATTTTGTATAGGTGGTAAAGGTTTTAAATATTAATAAATACTATTTTAATTTATTAGATGTTTGCTATGCAAAAAAAAATTCCTTGTAAACTAAATGGAATGCATATTTGGGGAAATTTAATTTAAACTATTCCCAGGGGGATACCTGTTATGCACAAACTAAACTAGTAATCAGCAATGATACAAAAAATATACAAGAATTAGTATACATTTTTGGGTGAGGGTGTAGAAGACAGGAATTTAGAATCACTGATGTGAACTTAAAATATTATTGGATTTTTAAGAAAGTGGAAGATAAAACTAATTTTAAAGAAGTGCATGAATTCTTGATGGCATAAAGCCCTTGCAATATTACAGTAAAATTTATTAATATATAAGTTTTGCTTTATCTTTTATGACTACTTTTCCCAAAAGAGAAATAAAACCAAGTAAATACTGCTAGAAGTCAAGAATTCAGCTATAAACCCTGATGAAGAGTTCAATCAAAGGGAAGTTGCACATAGACTACAGCATTGAGAAAAAAACAACAACAACAAAAAAAACATTATAGCCTAAGCTCTCTCTTCCCCTCCATGGCAATGTGGAACTTAAAATGAATAGTGCAAATAGGTTTGTAAAAACAAGTCCTTTGTAAACAGTCAAGATCTCTAGAGGGCAGTGTCTTAAATTGCAGATATTATCTAGATAAATCTCTAATCATAAAAGCATGAAATTAGCAGTTGATTCAGTATTCCTCATTTATTAGTAACTCAGATCTCTACTGGAATTAATATTGCCCAATGGAATCTCAAGAAGAGCTGACAGTTTATCATGACAGAGATTAGTGTCTGCTTCTATTACTGCACTTTAAATGTATCATCCAGTTAGAGTAGCTCTAATATAACATGCATGCTTGGCACTTTTATTGTCAACAAGATGTAACATCAGTTTTTTTTTTTTTAAATAAGATTGTGTTCATTTAGGCAGTGTAGGATTAATTTTGCCTTAATGCAACATGGTCATTTCAGTTGCTTTTTGCATCTTGAATCTGCTGGGGTTTACTTAGTATATTCCTTGTTGGTTTCAATAATATATATATATGTATATATATATATATATATATACACACACACATATATATATATATAGATTAAAGATGGAAGTTAATTATACATGTGTAATATAAAAATTGTTAATAACATACTGAATTTCATACTATAATTAAAAAAGCATAACCAACTAAAATTGTATATTATTTAATATTATAGTTTTCTATTGGTGATGATAAATCACACATCCATTTCATTTTACAATATTATTTAAATAGGGGCTATATTTTTAAAATTGCTAATATTCTTGTTATTTTAGTAATAATTAAAATTTGTGTTTTCTCTCTGAGAATTGAGAAATTTAATTTATAGAACATTAGTGCTTTCTTCGGTGTTATGGCAATGGATTATAGGAAATTAAGACACTTTTCTACTATTTAAAAAATAAAAATATATATATTTTGTAGAAATCATGGTGTATAAAATCCAAATAAAGCAAGATACCAGAACTTCACAATGAATTTAACCTACGTCTTGAAAGCAGTAACATAAATCTTTAAAACAGTGGCAACTCCTCAGAAGTTTAGTGTATAAGAAAGAGTTCTGAAAATACTCTATATTTTGTAGCTTGGCTTTTTATAAATTTCATCACTGCCCAATGCATACTATACAGCAAACCATTTAAATAGGTGCTCACTCCTGGTCAAGATGGAGGCATAGGTAAACATGGAGCACCTCCTTGTATAACTGCAGCAAAAATTACAGTTGGACTACAAAACAGAGAACCATCAGAAAATTAAGCTGAATGGAAGTCCAATCACCAAGGAATTAAAGAAGCTATATCCATCCAGATGGGGAAGAGGGGCAGAGATCTGGAACAAGTATCCCCACACCTAAGTGTGGTGGATAAAAATTAGAAGGGCTACCTCAGGAGCGAGGGATCCCAGCCCCACACCAGAACACCCAGCTTCCAGAGCTAAGAAGATAAGTTCCCATAACTTCTGGCTGTAAAAAAACAGTAGGGGCTGGGGTGGCAAAAAAAAAAAAAAAAAAAAAAAGTAGGATACTCAGGAGTCACCTCTTAAAGGGCCCGCAGTGGACTTAGGACTTACACAGACTCACTCTCTCTGGGCTTCGGCACCAGGGCAACAGCTGGAAGGGCACCAGTGGCATATAGGAGAAATTGAAATGTTTTGTCTCAGGGTGAGTGCCAGAGATAGCTTCCTCTCAAACAAAACTCCAGAGGCAAGGCAGTGGCATTGTCCCGTCTCTGAGTCTCTGAGTCTTGCCCCACACAGAGCTGCAGAGTGGCAACATGGGTTGCCCCCCCACACCCGGTGATTACCTAAACTCCTCCACAAACAACTCACTAGAACTCTTTTCTACAATAGGCCATGCCACTAAGACAGGGAGTCAAAGCAGCACTACCAAATACAAATAAACAAACACAGGGAGGCTGCCAAAATGAGAAGACAAAAAATATAGCTCAAACAAAAGAACAGAACAAAAATCTAGAAAAAGAACTAAACAAAATGGAGATAAACAATCTATCAGTTGCAGAGTTCAAAAGACTGGTTTTTAGGATGTTCAAGGAACTAATTGGGTCCTTTAACAGCATAAAAAAGGCCAGGCAGAAATGAAGTTTATGCTAAATGAAATAAAGAAAAATTTACAAGAAAGCAACATTGGAATGGATAAAGCCAAGAATCAAATTAATTATTTGGAATACAGGAAGTCAAAAACATTTTATTAGAACAGCAAGAGAAAAAAGAATCCAAAAAAATCAGGATAGGCAAAGGAGCCTCTGGGAGAACTTCAAATGTACCAACATTTGAATTATAGAAGTGTAAGAAAGAGAATAGAAAGAGCAAGAAATTGAGAACTTGTTTGAAAATATAACGAAAGAAAACTTTCCTAATTTGGTGAAGAAAATAAATGTACAAGTCTAGGAAGCACAGAGTCCCAAACAAGATGAATGCAAAGAGGACCACGCCAAGGCACATCATAATTAAAATGCCAAAGGTTCAAGATAAAGAGAGAATCTTAAAATCAGCTAGAAAAAAGCAGAGAGTTACCTACTAAGGAGTTCCTATAAGACCGTCAGCTGATTTCTCAAAAGAAACTTTGCAGGCTAGAGGAGACTGGAAAGAAGTATTCGAAACAAAGTAAAGCAACCTAACTTACTCTTTCCATCAAAGCTATCATTTATAATTGAAGGGCAGATAAAGTGCTTCCCAAACAAGGTAAAGCTAAAGGAGTTCATCATCGCCAAGCACTATTATATGAAATGTTAAAGGGACTTATTTAAGAAGAAGAAAATAAAAACTATGAACATTAAAATGGCAATAAATTCACAACTATAAACAGTTGAATTTAAAAAGTAGACTAAGCAAACAAGGAGAACAGAAACAGAATCATAGAGGAGAGTTATCAGTTGAGAGGAGGGAGAGGGAGAATGGGGGAAAAGTTTCAGGGATTAAGAAGTACAAATTGGTAGGTACAGAATAGACAGGGATCTTAAGAACACTATATGCATGACCCATGGACATTAACTAAAGGAGGGGATTACCAGACAGAATAGGGGGTACCTGGTGGAGAGGAATAAAGGAGGAAGAATTGGGAAAACTAATAGCATTATCAATAAAATATATTTTAAAATAAATAGGTGCTTTGGCTTTAAATTACTGGGAACCATTAGATTAATGAAGATACAATACATCTTTGCTTTTGTGGTGTTACATGAAAGAAACAATGTCAATATATACATAACATATAATATGATAATCTGAATCTGTTAATATGCCTATTACAGAGTCACTGATTTTTTTCTCATAGTGGTAATAAAAGAGCATTTTCAAAAATTCTAAGGATTATAAAACCATGCTCAAAAATTGTATTAAGAGAAGGGAAGTAATTGTTACAAATGTCCTTGTTGTAAGATATTTCAACAAAATTAATGACCACATGGAGTTAATGGCCCTTAAACCACAGGCTCTTCCAGTTGATCATTAATCCTCAGGAAATACTGGCATCGTATATGTTATTGTTGAAACTATATATAACCAAGAGGTCCACCCTGTTCTTTTACTGTTTCTTGAGTTATATCCCACCTGTTGAGTTAAAGTTCAACATACAATAAAAATTTTTCTGAAGAACGTTAGCTATTGGTAGCAATAATTATGAAATTGATTATGTCCCCATAGAAACGAAATGCTATAATGTCTATGCAAATATAGATTATCTCCATTTTACAATTTTCCTAGCCAACATTTTCTTAAAACAGATATTTTAAAGCCACTCAGTATAACACACATAAATTTTAGATGATTTTCAATGTTTAATAAAATTCAGATGAATTACAAATATTAATTAAAAGTCTAAAATTGAAAATGCTCAGCCCAATAAATTCAGTGCACTAGGCTTTATGAAAGAGACTGGACTTGAACAAAAGATAAAAGAAATTAAGGTAGTAGAAAGGTATGTTTCAACATAAACTATGACTATTCACATTATTCTATATTAATTAATAATTATATTGTTATTTGACTCACCTAAATTCTATATTGCTTAATAATTCTGAATATATTATTTTAACTTGGAGGTAAATTATATATTTCAGTTTTATTACAGTAAGCTGTTTTTCACATATACATATGTATCTTTGTGTAAAATTAAAAGTGAAAGAATAAATGTAATTATGTTAAATTTTGTATTAAATTACAGTAGTATAAGATTGTTTTCCTAGTTATTGTTGTTTTTTTGTCCTTTCATTCTACTACTTTATTACTTCCCTCCCTCATTTTTCTTTTTTTCTCCATCCTGTACCACCTTATCCCAATATAATTATTCTATGTGAGTCAGAATTTTATCTTTCTTTTTATATTCCTTGCATTTTTAAAAACATTTTATTAGTAGAATGCTTAACTGAAAGTAAAAAGTACCAAGCCCTCTTTGGTTATGGTAAGGGATTCTATCTGTCCTGAGGCCAAAACACACATTTGTCTGACAGAATATAGGTATCCTTGTGGTCGGGCTCTTGGGGGACTGTAGGTTTAGCATGGATCATAGACCTGATTTTGCTTCTTTTTTATTTTTTCTAATCGCTCTTAAATGCTCTGTACTTAAATGGTTTAATCTTCTGTTATATTGGGTCTTAGAAGAAAGCTGAGCTTAAAGAGAGAGCCTAAATAACTGGTGTAAGTTTCAGTTTAATAGTTCAAGTATATAAAAAAAATTTGGAGAGAGACAAGATAAACATATAGAAAATCAGATTTGGAGTCTTATAACCTGAACATTAATCCCCAGTCTAAGAGTTATTTAGCTGAATTTGGTCATGTCACTTAAACTTGCAGAAACAAAGTTACTTAATTTTTAAAAGAATATCGACACACTATTATTATCTGGACTGGGTGAGTTAAATGTGACCATAAATGTGAAGTCACTTTCTCTACTGGATACTACATAATAGGTGCTGAATAAATATTTTTTAAAGGATCTTTAAATAAGATCTGATCAAATCTATTGAAACAATCCGTATTATTGTCCAAGTAGGTACTTTGGACATTTCTTCTCAGTGAATCTAAAAATCAGAATCTAATGCTTGGTGAAAATGAGGTTTCAAAGAAAACAATATAGACCATCAATTTCATGGATGCATTTTACTAATATATACAATTTATTCTTTGAATTTACTTTATATTTGTATTTTGTCTGGATAAACGTATTTACTAAATCATGTTGTCTATAATAATGTTCCATATGCCTTTCAAATCCTTGAGGAAATGTGTTAGCTATTGACTTAGGGATTCTTATTCTCTTTTTTAAATATTAAATATGCACATTTCATAAATAAACATGGAATTGTGATAACAGCAATACTAAGTTTTTTTTTTTAATTAATGATTATTGAACTGAATATTATGTTGCTTGGGTATCAATTTTTAATTCAAATAAAAAAGAATCATTCAACTAAACATTGATTTTAGAGAATCTCTTAATGGAGTATTGTGAAATAGAACAAAATACAAATTGATTAATTTATGTTCCTAATATAAAACACCATTTTTCAATACAATTTCTAATATATGTTAAGCTTGCATAGAGCAGTCTTACCTAAATATTATTTTGAGATTATTCTTATGTATCACAAAATAATCAGGTATCAATTAACATTATCCCACCCTCACAGCTTGTTTCATTTTACTTTATTTCACAATATATCATCTTGTAATAAAAATGCACTTCAGCAAATACTGACAAGTTAATCTTAAAAATTCATGTGGAAATTCAAAGGATCCAGAATAGTCAAAACATTCTTGAAAAAGAACAAATCTGGAAGACTCACTTGCCAATTACAAAACTTACTACAAAGCTATACTAATTAAGACAGTGTACTTCTACATTGCAAAAGAAATAACAGAATGAATAGGAACCTATGAAATGGAGAAAATATTTCAAGTCATGTGTCACGTAAGAGGTTAATATCCAAAATGTATAGGAAACTCATACTGCTCAATAACAAAGAAATCAAATAATCAGATTTAAAAAATGGGCAGAGGACTGAAAACACACTTTTCAAAAGAAGATATGCAAATGGCCAGGTACATGCAAAGGTGCCTCAAATCACTAATCATAAGGGGAATGCAAATCAAAACCACAATAACATACCACTCTCTACTTGTTAGAATGGCTATTGTCAAAGATATAAGAGTAACAAATATTGGTGAGGATGTGCAAAATAGGAAACCCTAATGCATTGTTAGTAGGAATATAAATTGGTGCAGCCAAAACAAACAAACAAACAAACAACAAAAAAAACCCAGTATGGTGGTTCTTGAAAAAATTAAAAGTATAATCCAGCAATCCCATTTCTGATTATATATACACAGGAAATGAAATCACTACCTTGAAAAGATGTCCATACCTCATCTTCATTATAGTATTATTCAGAATGTCCAAGGTATGGGAACAACCTAAATGTCCATAGATGGATACATGGATAAAGAAAATGTAATATAATATATGTATGTCAAATCAGCTTCTATATTCTACACCGTAGTCTTCCATAATGTTGTATATCAATTACATCTCAATAAATCTGGGGAAAAAACGAAAAAGAAGATGGTGTATATATTAATAGAATATTATTTAGCCATGAGAAAGAAGAAAATGGCTGCCACTAGGCTAAGTGAAATGACTCGAACAGAGAAAGACAAATACTGTGTGCTATTATGTATATGTAATAGATTCTACAAGAGTCAAATTCATAGAAAAAGAATAAATGGTAGTTAACAGGGGTTAGAGGATTGGGGAAATGAGGAAATGGTGAAAATGTACAAATTCTCACTTAGAAGATATACAAGTTCTGGGGACCTAATATTCAGTATAATGACTACAGTTTATGACACTGTATTATATACTTGAAAGTTGCTGAGAGAGTGGATCTTAAATGTTCTTACCACAAAAAAGTTATTATTTGAGGTTATGGATATGTTAACCAACTTTATTGTGATAATCATTTAATATATATATATGTGTATCAAATCTTCATGTTGCATACCTTAAACTTATACAATATTATATGTTAATTATATCTCTGTAAAACTGGGGAAAAATAAAGGGAACAATGGCCCAAAGATGCCAATGTAGTACTGGCAAAAAGATAATCATATGGATCAATGAAATATATCTGAGAGTAAAGAGAAACTCTCATATCTACCATCAGTTGATTTTCAATAATGGTATAATAATATTGAATTGGAAAAGTATCACTTTTTAAACAAATAATGCAAGAACAACTGGATATCCTTGTCCAAAAGAACAAATTTGGGTATCTAATTCATATCACATACAAAAATTAACTCAAAATGAATCAAAGACCAAAATATAAAAGTTAAACTTGGAAAAAATATAGGGGTAAATTTTAGCAACATTGGCTTCAGTGATAATTTCTTAGATAAGACATTAAAACCAAAATAAAAATAGATAAACTAGACTTTATCAATATTAAAATGTTTGTACTTCAAAAGACACAATCAAGAAAGTGAAGAGACAACCCACAGGGCAGGAGAAAAATTTTGCAGACCATAAACCTTATAAGGGACTTCCATCTAGAATAAAAGAGAATAAAATATTACAAATTATTAATAAAAAGTAAAATCAGAGACGTCCCGCCAAGATGGAGGTGAAGACAGACAGGGCTGTGTCTCCCTACACATCTAAGAAGGAATGCAACTACCTCAAAACTAGAAACAACCACAAGTTCCAGAAAATCAAATTGCATGGAAGCCCAGCAAACAAAGATATAAAGAAGAAATACTCATCCAGACAGGTAGTGGGGGCAGACCTGAGGCAGAGAGGACACAGTGTGGTGGTAACAGCAGTGGCAACAGTGGCAGGTCAGCAGAAAACGCAGTCACACATTCAGTTCTGGGGAGCACGGAGGGTCCCAGGCAAGCTGGACCCAGAGGGGACCACACCAGGACGCGTCATGACTGAGATGCCAAAGGTGAAAGATAAAGAGAGAGTCCTGGGGGCAGCAAGAGAGAGGTGGAGAGTTGCCTACAGGTGGGTGCCTATAGGACTATCAGCTAATTTCTCAGAGGACACTTTGCAGGCAGGAAGGGACTGGCAAGCAGTATTCAATGTGATGAAAGGCAACCTGCAACCAGGATTACTCTATCCAGCAAGTTATCATTTAGAATGAAAGGGCAGATAAAGCACTTTCCAGACAAGGTAAAGCTAAAGGAATTCATCATCACCAAGCCATTATTATATGAAATGTCAAAGGGACTTACTTAAGAAAAAGAAGATCAAAACTATAAACAGTAAAATGACAAGAAACTCACAACTATCAATAACTGAATCTAAAAAATAAAAACAAAATCCAAGTAAGCAAACGAGAATAGGAACAGAATCATAGGTATGGGGAACATTTGGAGGGTTATCAGCTGGGAGGGGAGAGGGGGAGAAATGGGGATATGGTGCAGGGACTAAGAAGCATAATTGGTTGGTACAAAATAGGGGGAAGTTAAGAATAATATAGGGAAGGGTGAAGCCAAAGAACTTATATGCACGACCCATGGACATGAACTAAGGGGGGTGGGATTGTTGGAGGGAAAGGGGGTTCTGGGCAAAGGGGAGCAGAGGGGAAAATAATGGAACTACTGTAACAACATAATCAATAAAATATACTTTAAAAAAAAGTCAAATCACCCATTATAAAATGGGCATATCTGAATAGATATGTCTTCAAATAATACATAAAAATGACCAATAAGCCCATGAAATGATGTTTAACATCATAACCATCCGAGAAATACAAATCAAAACTTCAATAAGATAACACTTTAAACCTCCTATGATAGATATAATAACTAGTGTTGTTGAAAATGTGAAGGCAATGGAACCTTCATACACTGCTGGTAAAAATGCAAACTGGTGCAGCCACTTTGGAAAAATGTCAGGCAGTTCCTAAAAAGATTAAACACAGGGTTACCATTTTACCCAGCAAGTTTGCTTTATACATAAATGTTCATAGCAGCATTATTCATAATAGCTCAAATGTGGAAACAACCCAAATATTCGTCAACTGGCAAATAGACAAATCATATATGCAATGACATGTTACTTGGAAATATGAAGGAATGAAACATTGATATGTGCTGCAGCATGGATGACTCTGGGAAAATTACACTGAGTGAAAGAACACAGTACAAAGGATAAAATTCTTTTACAGAAAGTGCTTTAAAATTGGCAATTCTATATATATTGTATATTGAGAAAGGAAATTTGTGATCACCTGAGGCTGGGAAGGAACAGCGGATTGGGCAAAGGAGTTGGGAGCTTTCTTTCTGGTGTGATGAAAATAGTAAAATTGATTATGGTGATTTTTGCACAGCTCCGTGGGCATACAAACACATATATTGCATTGTACACTTCAAATGGGTGAATTTGGTTGCTTGTAAATTATACCTCAAAGTTGTGCACCCTCCACTCTCACAGCACTTTAATGACAATGTTAAAGCCAATTCTAAAAATGCCTTGTTCAAGTTGTTTAAATCTTGGGAGAAGTGGCATTTTATGTTCTGCTCACATTAAACAATTTGTTGTTATTATTCATGCTATTGCATTAAAGTGATCTGTGGTTATTTCCCAGTCTGAAGAGAAAGGACAAGAAGTTCATTTTCCAGCTACCTTGTTTTCAGCATACTTTTAACATCAGACAGTAGCTAATGCCTTCTAAGTAACAACATTAGACTATTTTTATAGATTTAGGAAGTCAGCAGGGCTTTAGTAGAACAAATTTGGGTGTCTAATTCAGGAGAGAGGCAGTACTGTTTATACCTATATAAGTGTGATGTGATTTTAGCCACCAGTGATCAAGGAAAAACCTTGAGAGCAAGATCAGTATACATCATGTAAAATAACTTGGAAAGCCAAAATATAGCCAAGAGCTAGCAATGGAAAAACATCTGTCCTCTTGCAGAGTTTATGTGTCATCTCTTTTGAACTTAACCACTTTCTCATGAATCAAAGTAAGTTATTTTTTGGAGTATGAGACCAGATGTGTTTCCTTCTGACATCATCTCCAAATATTGGAAAGCTTATTTCCTTTTTAACCTCAGGGAACAATTCAGCAGAGAAAAAATTCTACTGGGTCTCTAGGTCAGGTTTTGGAGCAAGGAGTTCTTGATTTGTCCATGACTGTAACTGATTCTTGTTTAGTCCTTGACCTTATGAAAAGCCTTGTTTTCAAGAAACTCCTCAAATTGTTGTGAAGTTTGTTTTGTCTCATAGTAAGTTTTATATTATGAATATTAGCAACAAAAACAAACAACTTCAACAACAAAACAGAAGCAAAACAACAATAATAAAACCCACACAGAAACCAACACCCCCCAAAGCTGACGAGGGATGAATGAAGGCTACAGAAAAGGAGCGAGAAGTCAAATTGAAGGTGGGATGTGTTCTCTCAGTGTGCTACTAAACGATTGGGGATGCTCTGAAACAGACCTTTGAGTTGGAAATTCAATTGAACTGAAGCACTAATGTGCACCTGCACACTTGCATGTGGGCACACGGAAGCTGAAAGCACACCGTGTTTCCTCGTTCACCTGAGAGGTGGGTTGACTGTTCTCAATGGGGAGAGAACAAAGAGGGAATAACCTGTGCTGTACAGCACCTTAGAATTAGTATTTGAAATGGAGACCAGCAACTTCACCATTGAAGCCATGAGTTTTCAGTGTTTTTCAAACATCTGAAATCCACATGGAGACCTCATTAAGCAGGTGCCTGGTGACTGCCCCATGCCTAGTGAAAACCTGTGGGTTGGCTTTATCCAGAGCACCCAGAGCACATGTTTGGATCTTCCATATATAAGAAAGGTAATTGGAGGAAGGTATTCCCTTTCTCAGCACAATGAAGAAAGTACAGAACAAAATCCAACAGAGCTTCAGAACTCTGAAATACCCTTCTAAGTCTTTGCTCGGGTAATTTTCTTTAAAAACCGTGGTGTATTTGTATGTGGAACCTCAGCCAGGTGATAACACACTGTATTTCCACTATTAATTATAAAGCAGCAGTTTCTCCTTTCAAAACTATTCAAGCATCTGGTTTTCTATTTTATTTTTCCTGAGGCATAGACAACTCATTTTTTAAAAAATGTTGAAAATATCCTTTCTACTGTTGCTTTCATTTTCCCAAGTCCAAGAGGTATTGATTTCTCTGGTTATTTATTTTGATTTTGTGAGTAGTATAGTTTCCACTGGACAACAGAGAGCTAAACTAAGCAATTTATAAGATTCCATAGACTTTATTCATTGTTAAAAGACACTCAGATGCATTCCTAAAGATCTCAAGTCATTAAGAGAAGTCTTGATATTCTTTCTTCTAAATAAAAAAGACAGCAATATATGTTTTGACAGGAAATTGCTTTGTGTTATATAAGGTGAACATTTTCATTCTGATACCATAAAACGGATGCATAAAGTAACCTTTCATATATTACAATTATGTTTTAGTGAACAAAAATAGGCTTATAATGCAAAGTGAAAACATGATCAAAGTCTTGAACATGTATGTGCTCTCACTATCTTGAGCTAGATTACCTGCTTGATTTAGGTTGGGATTTTCAATCCTCTACTAGAGTCACTAATTTTTAATCAAGTGTAAAATGGCCATAGGGATCATTAAGAACATTTTTAGGGTCATATATAATTCAAACTAACAAGTTTATAATTAAATGAAAAGAATAATGAGGTTTGGAATCTTGAGCTTTGAATGGGTGCACAAAAATTCATACATTTTAGTATATTACCAAATAATCTCTTAGGAAAACTTGGAAATCTAAGCTGATCTGTTAAACATGCTCATCATTGCACATACATTTTCTCTGATGTGCATGAAATTTATACATTATTTTTATATCTTTACAAACTGCTGTCATTAGAAAGGTGCTAAATTTGATCCTAGTTCTAAGTAACTGTCAAATACTTTACATCAAAACAAGACACATTAGATATGAATCAATTTAACTATAGTATTCAGCAATGTAGAAGATACCAAATGTTTAGCTGAAATCTAGTCAGATTATAGCTTTGCTCTCATTAGAAGTTTGATAATGAATTTAAAATATATGGTTAGTTGTCTTGACTTCTCAAGTGAATCAAAGCTTGCTCCTAGTGAGCACTATTTCCATTTTAAAATACTCTCAAGGAGTACTGTTTAATCCATCACAAGATTTTTCTTTGCATAAGCATCAAGTTTAGTATAGACTTCCGTAAATTAATTTTCTTTTTTACATTTACGTGTAATAAAAATATCCTATTCACAATTTGCTGAGTAACCTTTTTGGGTGTTATAAAAAACACTGACTATTCTTCCACGAGATCTATTAGAATTTTCAGAAATTGTATCGAAAGTTGACTTAGTACTTATTGAACCACTTTCCTCCCTGTAAAGTTTCATTTAAAATGTTAGGTATAATTCAATCCATAAGGAACAGTGATCTTGAAACTGGTGGGGAAACAATATATACATAGTGAATTGCCAAAATTGTTGAGCTACACAGGGCTTCTAACTAGGAGAGCTTACCCCTTAATAATTCATTCACTGCTCACTCCCCCTTCTGATATTTAGCTTCAGTTTCAAATTTGCATGAAAGCATTTACATAGAGTTGTCATTTTCAGCATGAATAGCAAATGAAACCATTCAAATATAGAGCAAAATCTGGAAGAGAAAATGTGATTTTCAGAAGCAAATGTTCAGCAGCAAATGTGAATCATAGATTATTCAAGTGAATATTAAATTTATATTCTATTTAATTATTTGTTAACACTTTGTTTTTCAACAATAACATAAGGTGAAGTCACTAATCACTTTCACTCAGGTTCAACATGGTGTTCATATATTTTGCATTGTCTGATTTGAAATTTCTCTTAGCAATGAGATTTATAAAACAAAATAAAAATAATTTGGTTTGTTTCCATGTATTACCTTTTCTAAACATACCCCCATATTCTCAGACAAATCATTCATTTAACAGCTTGCAAGGTGGTAAAGCACATGTGACTCAATGGAAAGCAATAAAGAGAGCCATTATGTGTCCTGTCTGGGGCTGGTGGCAGGCGAGTGGGGGATGTCCTGTTGCATAGACAGGGATACTAATTGTTATAAAATACCACCATTCATGTCACATGAGAACTTGCTTATCAGCCATCTGTGTAATGTCTTCAGTGGACATACTAAAAACATAACCTAAAGATTATATATAAAATAGCACTCATTACAGTGCCATTTTTATATGGTTTAGAGAAAGTTCCACACATCCCATTTGATGATTAAAACAAACAAATTAACAAAACTGATGTTAATGAGAATGTAAGAATGTTACTCAATCTGAAAAATGATATTTTATGTTATTGTAAAATAATAATGAACTAACATTTTGTGATAATGGACTATAACCTTTAAAATAGCATGTAGATAGTCATCTAGTTCAATATAGTTTCATGTTTCATCTACCTGGAAAATGTCTGTTCTGCATGATCTATGTCACATTGGCTAATTCTATTTTAAAATTTCTACCCTTTTCTTTCAGATTTTATGAAATGAGCTTCAGTTTAGATCTTTATGATATATTGTCAGTTTGTATTTTCTATGAACTTCTCACCAAAACACCATGAAAAAAACAAAACAAAACATAAACTAAAATACCAAAAAATCCAGTATGCTTTGACCGTGAGAGAGGGTTCAGTTTCCTTCCAAAGAGTTTAAATTCGGTGGCTAACAAGACACTTATATGCCCACCACTTACCTGCTCACTTTAGAAACATGTTTTTCATAGTCATTAATCTAGCATATTTGAATTCTAGTTATACCTGTATCATATTTAAGTCATACCTTAATTTGCATAATCAATATAAGTGCATAATATAAAGCATGCCCATAAGCAGAGTTTTGGAGGTACACAGTTTGCAATCATGAATTTCCATTTTTAAAATTTAAGAAAACTGACTTAAAATAGGTGTGGATTTTAAAAAATCATTGCTATTTTGATTAACAGAGTGGTGAAATGACTGTGGTTAAAGTGAAGAATTTAAAAATAATACAAATCAGAAGACCCTTTTGGAAGGCAGAGTGTAATGGGTTTCTCCAAAAGTAAATTAGGAAATAAAACTTGGGGAAATTAGAGAGAAGAACTTTGGCATCACTGTCCGCATTATATGATACTTCAAATTGAGACGAGACAAGGGAAGAAGATGACTGAGGTACCATGGCTCATCGCACCAGTCAATCCCAGCCTGTGGTGTGAGGCACTCTTTAGGAGGAGCGCTGAGAATTGTCGCCAAGACCCAAAACACATGTGTGGAATAGGCAGTTACTGTCAATTAAAGAACAATGCAATTTCCCTGCATACGTTATGGGTTTTCTTCTACACGTTACATAAGATACAAATTCATATTAAAGCGTGTTCTGCATCCCAAACATTTTGTTATTCTTTCTTCTAATCATAACATGGGGATCTAATTTTTTTTAATTAAAAGGCAATTCTCATACAGAGTGAGGACAGAGTATTATGCAAGATGAGAAAATGAAGATGTATCTTAACTGCCTTTAAGCTGTGTACTACTTTTGCTTGTTGAGTGGTGTTATTTCGTCAACTGCAACAAACCATTACTATGCCACAAAGCCCTAGAAGGGCTACCAATAGTGAGGGGAGAGAGGCCAAAAACATTTTTAGAATAGATGGTTTCAAAGACTAAGTGAAAAAAAGGCATATTTCAGCAACACATTTGTAGGGATATAGAAACTAAAATTTAAAATGAAAATCAGAAAAAGCAAATGCAATATGAGGGAGTTTCTGGGAACACTAGAAGAGGACTTGTCAGTGAAAAATAATTAACAAATAAAGTACAAAACCTTTAAGAAACGTGAGGTCAGTGACCACATCACCTATATTATTAAGATCCTTCAGGCTCTACCACTTACTAGGTAACTCGGCAAGTTATTTTTCTCATCTGTAAACCCAGATTAAATGTAATACTTATTTCATGAAGTTCAAATTAGTTAGCTGGTGAGACTTTACAAGATTATGATAGTTTCTAATCAGTTGTTCACCATTTTTCTTTTCCCATATATTAGTATACCAAAAAATAACCCCAAAATAATGTTGAAGGGCTTAAAAAATAATTTCAAAATCTTTGCGACCAGTGTTAATGTATTCCAAAAAGGGCGGTTTATTTTAGTTTCTGTTTTTCCAATATTGCTGCAGATTGTTTAGAGAAAATTTTTTCATTTTCTATATGAATATAAAAAGGCTAATCTATGCAAGACATACTTTTCTAGAAATGGAAATTATATGTTAACAGAATCATCAAAATTTTAAAGATAGAAGTGTTATGAAATGTTATTTGTCTGTTATCTGCTTAAGAGAGACTTAAAATTTCTTATACTGCCACAACTCATCTTAAATGCATCATTTGGCATGGGCTTTCTCTTGGGTTTGCCATACCCCTCCCCCTAATTCACTCAGAGCTGCAGCTTAACAAAGGCAGTGGAAGCCCCATTACAAGATAATATTGTCTATTAAATTTTGAGCTGGACTCGGAGCCCTTGGGGATGGATGGGTAGGGCAATGTCAGATATATCTTTTGTCTTCCTCTTTGTATTTCTAACACAAGATCTCATACTTAATCAGAACTTAGTCAGTGTTTATTATTGTATTAAAATTTGAAATCTAACGTTTACAAAAAGTCATGCCTTGTTTCTTGTGGCTGTAGTTAATAGAGTGTTAATTATTGTGGCATGCTGAAATATGGTGTCCACTATGTATGAAGAAAAATTATTGTTAATAAGGTGTATGTGATTTTTTTTTTATTGTAGAAGTTGTGGCTTTGGGTTATATATTAATTATTAAATTAAATAATAATATGAATATTATAATGGTGATTTCTGTGGTAAGAGAAGGTCTGCCAGGAGTCAGGGAGAATACCACAAGGTTTGGAGTGGGGGAGAACCTCTGAAAGTCAGAAGTCCAGTGAGTTGCTGGAGCTGGAGTGTGGTGGCAGTGGGGAGACCTACCCAGCCACCTGGATTCGTGAGGGATGTATGGAGCTGAACTGTGACCAGGGTGCTGATCTGCAGACTTCTGCTTTTCTGACTGACATAATCTGAAACTGGTCTGGTATGGCAAAGGGAGGCAGAACTATGCTATGTGGTTTTGAGTGTATTTAAAGGGAGCAGGGAATAAAGGCAGAAATCCACCATTATTTTGAATCTGTATAACTTTAAAATAAATAACCCATTTCCTTTTTCACCAAACTCTTGAATTGGGAGTCATACGTCTTGGCGGCAGGCAATCAAACCCCACAGCTGTTCCAGAACAGCATCAGTGGGATTCTGGAGCATGACTTCTTTTTCTTTTTCTTCTTTTTTTTTTTACTCACTCTTAACTATGAGACTTGTCCCTTTTGATACATGTAACAATTCTTGGTTCTCTTCACTGCTTTGTAGAAATAGAATTTCCTCTCCTCCAACAGACAAAGAAATGTTATTCTCTAGCAACAAAAATGCTGCTAAAATGATTATTCTACAAATATTCTCATGAACATGAACAAAATATTTCTTATATTAGGTATAAGAAATGGATATATAGATTCTTAGGTTATGTTAATTTCATATTAAAATGCCCATATCAATTATATTTCTCCTGACTTTATTCATTTTTACTATTTTATCCTTTCTATTGCATTATGTTGTGATAATGCACTTTTGTACTTTTTACTTTTCTCTTTGGGAATATATTAGAGGCATAAGGGATGAGTACTTGGCCTTTCTTCTTTTTTAACATAAGACTAAGGTTTAAATGTTCTTAAAATATTGAAGTAGCTACATCTCAAAGTTTTGGTGTGTATAATTATTGTTTTCATTTACTTGTGTTTTAGCATTTAGAAATGAATTTTATATTTAAAAATCTTATATGTTATACATGTGTATATTTATAATATTTTTCTCATTTAAATTTACTTTTTAATTTAATTTCAGTAAGAACAGAAGACATGCCCTGTAGTATTTTGACTCTCAAATTTGTTGTGACTCCCTTGCTACCATCATTAAATATATTAGGTTTGCTTGAGAGTTAAAAAAAAAAAAAGTATTTTCAACAGTTGGATACCAAGTTCTATATGTTTGATTTCATATAGTTAAGTTTTAGTCTTTATGTTTAGGTATGTGATTTATCTCAAACTATTTTTTAATGTTCACTGTTTTCATGTGGATGTCCACTTATTTATAAAACGATGGCTTTTTTTCCACTAAATTGCTTTGAATACTTTGTTAAAATCAATTTATATGTATATATTTATAGACCCTATATTAGTTCTAGTGCCCTGGCTGGTTTAGCTCAGTGGATTGAGCGTCGGCCTGCGAGCTAAGTGTCGCTGGTTCGATCTTCCAGTCAGGGTACATCAGAGAAGGAAAACTCTGACTCCAAAAAACCTCCGCTGCCTTGCGGCATACCTCTTCAGGGGAAAGGCTAAGGGAGCAAACCCCGACAGAAAATCTGGAGCCGGAGTCCCTAAGGCGGTTTGACGTTGTAGTCAACACCGGCAACTCCTGCGGCGCACCTGAAGCCAAGCTGTATCGACTCCGTCTTTCCCTTGGACCCTTCAGCTGCGAAGAGAGGGGGGTCTGCTGCATGGGCAACAGCAGACCCTCCATATCACCCTGCCCAGGCTCTGTAGCTTCAGCTTCACTGGAGAGGACACTCCAGCGTCATCGCAAGATGTCGATTCAACACGGGAGGAGACAGATACCGTGTCACTCCCGAGTCGGACTGCACAGCCATTCTCGGCGGTGCAGATAGACTCTTAAGAAGCTACACCATCGTCTCTCGAGACGGACGGCTGCCGACGACGACGACGGATTTCTGTGGTATTTTTATTAATATAATTTCATGTGCTGGCAAATTCTTCAACAATTTCTTTTTTTAAAAATAATTTAATGCTTTTTTTTCTCTTTAATGGTGATATGTAAGGCAAACATTTTATAGATAATCACTTGAGGCAGGTAGTAGATAAAGAAGTAATTTTCAGTGGACAACTAAAACATGTTACCCATTGAGCTGCTAGGGTTCAGTCTAAGATTTTGTCACTGCTAATGAGCAGAGTTTAGATATGAATGAAAGAATAAAGAAAGCCCAAACTTGAAGAGATACAGATTTTAGGCTTTGACACAGTTTAACTTGGATCTCAGCTTATCTTCCTGTAAGAGGAGGCAAATATACTCTGTTATCAGAGGCCTCTCAGGTCAACAGGCCATGGTTAGGTTAGCTGAGCATTTTTTCCGTAACTTGTGAAATATAAACACAACTTCTATATGAAACAGCTAAATAGCTCTTAATTAAACTTTAAGGATAAAAAAAAATGTCAAAAATAAATAGCAAGTCTTCTTCTTATCTGATTTTAGTAGTTGATTATGTTATTTTCCTGTTAGTCATCCTTAATATAGAAGCATCACTTATATTTATGTACATAACGTATATGCATATACATACATATATTAATGAATGTGTACAGAGAAAGAGTCTCAGTCATGATCCTTACTCCTAATAAAATAAAACAAACACTTTTCTATATATTCAAAAACACTTGGAAATCAGCAACACCTAAAAACTGAGTACTTTACAGGTTAATGAACAGACTTTAGAAAAAAAAGGTTTCCACTAGGAATTTTCACAAAGAAAATCTCTAGATAAAGATTTTTTTGAATGGTAGATAGTGAAATATGGTTCATATCCAAACACAATATGCTTTGTAGGAGTGGGGCATAACCAGGCAGGTGAGATTTCCTGTGGAGACTCCAGAAACGCAACAAGTTTTTGTTTTACAGCTCGTTGCGTAAAAAAGAGAGTTCATCCAGCAATTTCCTTAGAGTATTTGTTAATATCTTAGTTCTTATTCTTTTGGGGCTTTTGAGTTACAGAGGGAAAGAAAAAAAATACAGTTTCTATTAAGGTTATTTGGGAAATCTAAGTATAAGATACTAGACGATGAAGCTGTCAGAGAGTGTGTTTAGATATAGTCAAAATGAAGTTTGATAACTATGTATTAAAACCGGTTAATCAGTCTTGGAGCTGAGTTGCCAGGTTAGCTCATGCTTGCCTCTGCACTGTTCGTCATATCAATTCCCTTCGCTGCACACGCAGCGATCACTGAAGGCCCAGCACACCACCATTTGTTGAGTTGAATCAAGTTATTAGGATCTTAACTGAATCTGGCATCTTTTAGTTTTGCTCAATAATTTACCCCCCAAATACAGTTCTTTTGAACTGTAAATTTCATGCAAAAATGTAAAAGTTATAATTTTAATTTAATCTTTCTGAACTATCATGTATCTACCATCATAAAACATATAGCACACATGTGAAGAAATTGTCATCTGATAATAAAGAAAATCTGGTACATTCACTGTGTGGCTTTGTTATTTTGCTTATTTTTATAGAAAAAAATGGAGATGTTTATTCCTGTCAAATATATGTGTTCATCTTTCATGTTTTAATGCATCCTATATATGAAATCTAATTAATGTTACTTCAGATGTGCCCTAATTGATAGTTAACATTGATATGTATGTTGAGTTTATATAGATGTTAGGCAGCCGAACCCTTTCAAATTCAATATATTTAGATAAAAAATTCTGGGGTATTTAGTGTATTTTTCTTTTATGTAAGGATTTTAATCTTATTACAATGATTTCCATATTAATGGAAGCAACACATTCAACTACAGTTTGAGAGGTAAGAATATTAAGAGAAAATGGCAATAAATCATAGAAGATTGATTGGGAATTTAAAAAAGATCTTTTCCATTATTTTAAAGGCATAGAAAAATAGTTTCCAAATCCAACTTTTCAAGAGTAATTTATTACTGTAAGTATCTATATACAAATAAGAAAATATACATTAATTTATATACATTAATTTATATATGGATGTCAAAGGAAGAATTTCATAGTATCATGGGAAAAGTATAGATTGATACTAAGAGGGATAAGAACTTAATTCTGGGTAATAAATTCATTAAATATATAATATCAGCCAAAATTCCATAAGTCTATTCTGATTCAGTTTTTCTTGCCCATAAAATGAAAATAATAATCACATATATTTGCTAAATTTTCTATGAAAAATAAAGAGACATTATATGTGATATTATGTGGTTAATGAAAAGGACTCAATAAAAATAATTAAATCAATCTAAGGTAACTAATATATAAAGTGTTAATATGTGATGAATTTGTTCTTTAGGAATTATTTGGTCCTAAATACTCATTTGACATTTGTATATTTTAGTGAAATATTATTTCTTTAATTAGGCATTCTAACTGAGCCATTTAAGCTGCTAATACTGAGTTCACCATATTGATTTTTTGCCTGAGTCTAGCTGTAGTCCTCTTGCATCCTAAGCAGTTTTGTTTCCTAAGAAGATTCTTCTCTCACTTTCCAGCTTGCAGATTTAAGCTGGTGAAAATAGAAACAAACGGAATACTTGTCACCCAGCCAGGCCACATGGCTCACTTGTATGAAGACATTAGTTTTTCATCATGTTTAGAAGGAAGGGTACTTTGAGTCCTGATTTGGCTCTAAAGTGAGGTCACCTCTCAAATATGAATTAAATAACTGAAATTTGGCTAAAATGATCTCTGGGTAATTTTCTTCCTTTAAATGATATATTACATTCTTTTTAAAGAAAATGTTGTGGTCACACAGTGGCATTTTCTAAAATTTTCCTTTCCCCAAAGTAAAGGAAATGGTAGAGTTGGGCCCTTGAGAAAGTGATTAATCCCTTGGCCACGGAGAAGCAAAATGACAACGTGGATAAATGCCTTGTCTTTTAACACCATGGTTTAAGCGACTGTGGCTAGTTGCAGCAGAGATTGTAATGAGTAGTCTGTAGAGAATGGTTCTTCAGAACAAGCCAGCAAAGCGTTGGTGGGAATGTAAGAAAATGATAGTGGTCCCAGAGGAATTTTCTTTCTTCCAGGCTTACACTTTGAAGCTTTGAATTCTGAACTTTTGAACTATGTTGGCTTTATCTTGTCCCTTTGGAGAGATTTGCAAGGTACTCTTATAATACTTGATATAATTATGTCCTTAAAAATTAATGATACAATGACATTCAAAGAAAAATCATCTTGCTTCAAAAAAATTCTACAACTACTGAGCAAACACAAACACACACACAATCTTTATGATATGATCAGTTCTAGCACAGCTTAAGAAAACACATTCCTCTTTGTTATATCTCCAAAGCCTCCAATAATTTATAATAAAGCTTATGCCCTTATTAGATACTGAAATGCTCTCTTTAAAACTAGGAAGAAGACAAAAGGGGAAGCAGAAGGGTCGAAATCAAGGGAGAAGACCAGCATGTGGCCAGCTGAGGATATAAAATTAAGGCTGAATATATTCTTCAAAATAATTATATTTAACAAATCTCTGCTTGATATACGATTCAGCGAATGTACTGTTTTGGATGTTTTGTGGCATTTTGGTATTTAGAGTACATTAGATTCTCTAAAATAGTAAAATTAAGTTATTGAAACAATTTATTGGATCTTAGAGAATCTCCTACAAAAAGATCAGTGTCTCAAAAACCCTCTATATATGCCTTGAAGTCTAGTTCAAGTTCTGGTTTAGTATAATGAGAGAAGCCACAGTCACACAGAAGGAGCCTGGTATTTCAATTAGCTATTAAATTTTAAAGCTTTGTTATTTTCCAGAAATAATGCTTTAATTTTTTTCTATATTTACATGTTTATGTACTGATTATAAAAATCTGCAACAAGGTCAAATTTCCTAGCCATTTTATTTAATTCTGCTATTTTCACTTATTTTCAAATCTCATTGAACCAGTTGATAACTCCACCTTGCAGTTAAGTAAATGTCTTTAACGTATTTCACATCTTTATTTAATAAATGTATAAATTTTCAAACACTATAGTATCAAGATACATATTATTTAGATTGAAACATAAATTAAATAAAAGCTATCCATACTGAGTAGAATAAAATGGATATTGATCACCAGTTATGCAGTGGTCATTAAATGATTAAACTTTTAAAAATGATTAAATGGGAAATATTAACTCTTGAAAAATGTAAACCACTGAAGCAGCATTCTGAAATACAAACTTTATTGTAAAAAGGATAACCTACCTACCAACAGAGAATGTCAGAAAATAGGCTGACAGTATCCATCAATAAATATAAAATGAAACCCTGGCTGCAGTGGCTCAGTGGATTGAGCGTCGGCCTGCGAGCCAAGTGTCTCTGGTTCAATTCCTAGTCTGGGCACATGACTAGGTTGCATGTCAGGTCCCCAGTTGGGGGCGCAAGTGAGAGGCAACCACTCAGTGATGTTTCTCTCCCTCTTTTTCTTCTTTCCCCTCTCTCTAAAAATAAATAAGTAAATAAACTAACAAATAAATAAATAATTTAAAAAATAATTATGAAATTATAATATTTATATGGTTTTAAGACAAGCAATACAAAACTGATGAAAACTTGCATATAATAGAATACCATCCTCAATATTAAAAATTGAAATATTCAAAATTTATCCTTCACTGGAAGGCAGTAGAGCAAGAAAGAACATATTGTCAGGTATTCATAGAAAACATAAAGCCTTTGAATCGTTGCCTTAGTTATTGACACATAACTTGAATATCAATTATTTTATCATTTGTATTAAATATATAAACATATATATGACTTATAAAATGAGAAACAATATTTTAACTATTGGTTTTATGCATATTATATTCAGATACATACCCTGAAAAGAAAAATTGTTTAGGCCAATTGTGTGAGTTGTATAATACATGGTATATACAAAGGAGGGAAAAAGTGGGTTGACAGTTGTGATTACATACAAAAGTTTTTTCCTATAATATTATTTATTGTTATATTATTTTCCATACAAAAAACTATAAACCAACATTTTCACACTCTGTATGTTAATAACACATGTTATTGATATAAATTCTGGCAATTAAAATGTTATAGATGGTTTCTGTCACACATAGTTACATATAACAATGTTAGAAATTTCATAAATACAAGAGACATCTATAAGCCCAATCTACAAAACACTCTGCCCTATATATAGTTTAGAAAAAGTTACCTTAAATTAATTTTCCATGAATAAGTTTACTCTCAGTCATTATTGAACAATTACTAGAAACATTTAAAAATTTATACATGATATTTGAGTGCAATGAGAAATTTAGGTTTTCAAGTTCTATCTTTTAATTCATTTCATATAGCAGGAAAATATAGAAGTATAAATAAGCAAACAACAACAAAAACAAAACAATATGTAAACCTTCTAATGTCAGGACTTGGAAGGATCTTGGCTGCAACTCTAGGAGCACCAACAATGTAAGACTCTTTAGAGCCATCTCTTGCTGCTAAACTCTCAGTCTCTAAAATGAAAATAAGCAATCTTAACTGGATAAAATATGTTAGAAAAACTACACTGTAGAGTAAGTTTTCAATGTTTTCCCACATTTTGCTAATGTACTAGATGCTTATGTGCAATTCTGATATGTCCCTTTGTCTTCACATTCATCAACATCTCTGTCTATAAAATAGCACAATAATAGTTACCTCACGAGTCTGATAGGAGGATTAGAGAGGTTGTGTTTTCTGAAGTGCCTAGCAAATTCTCTGGACTGTGTTGAACACACAATAAATAGTATATTTAGTGGAACACATTCTCTCTGCTTGTTATATAAATAAACACTGGTGTTGTGGGGCCCTGCACTTAATACAAAGCCTTATTCACCAAGGTGTTTCAAACAAAAGTGTGATGTGTAGATGAAAAATTTCCTCTACAACTTACACCTCTTTTTTTTTTTAACCCTGGTAAATACACACAATATTCTTTGGATGCTTCCTGTATAGCAAGTATTTTACCTTATTTAACCCTCACAAGAATCCCAAGATAGAGGAGTTACCATTAAGGTCATTTTACAGATAAAAGTACTAAAATCTGGGGGGCAGTGGAAGGAGTATTTTAAAGTCACATAGCCAGCAAGTGAAGAATTAGGATTCGAACCCAAACAATAATAGCAGTGACTATGCTCTTACATTTAAACCATATCTTCTGCCTCTTATCTTCCCATTCAATGTATCTGTTCATATTCTCTTTCCTTGGCATCCTTGCTTTGGTTATTAAGACTCCAATATCAGACACAGACAGAGGCTTTACGGTAGAATTAAAGCATACATGGTCACAAGCTCTGGCTCTGCCTTTAACTAGTTTATGACTTTGGAAAATTTTACTTAACTATACTATGACTCAGTTTCTCATTTTAAAATGGTAAAAATGAAATAACACAGGTAAAACCATGAGCACAGTGCCTGGCACATGTTAAGAGCTTAATAAATATTATATATGGATCATTTATAGCTCTGTGAATAAACCATTAGTCTCTCCATTTGAAGCAAGTAGGAATAAATTATAGATATAGATAGTCCTACACTAGTGCCTACATAAAGAACAATGATATAAAAATAATAATATATGTATCATCAAATATTGGTTTAGCAATTACTTTTGAATAATGACAGTGTGGAAGTTTCTTTATGGAGATCTCTAATTCTTATAACAACCTAACAAAGTAAGACTTTTCATTTTTTACTTTTATAGGCACGAAAGAACAGATTCAGAGACTTTAACTTCTCCTCTAAGCTTACACAACTGCTAAATGTCAAATCAAGAATTTGGATTCTGAAATATGTATAGTTTCTGTTGTTCCCACCTTTCTGTCCCCACAACCTCCTCTTGATGAGAAATTAACTCTGCAATATAGCTTTGCAATAACTGAGGAATAAGAACTGGAACATTTGCAGGTATCTGTGGGCACAAAGCAAAGAAGAAGGCAAAAAAAACCCACAGAAGTCTGACACTGCTGATGTCCACTGTATAGCTGTACACAGCCATAGTCCCAGTTCAATTCCAGAGGTCAGCTTGCCAGAGCATGGGTCATCTCTGCCCATGATAGTGATATCCAGGTTGTCTGAATTTGTCTGGCAGTGAATATGAGGGAGACCTCAACTCTAAACCAGAAGATGAGTGGTAGCTTCAGGCTAATAAGCGGGAAACCAACCCTACTTTTCTTTCCCATTCAGCGACTTTCATCAAATCACAATGTCAGCTCAGGACTTTCGCTGACTCAGTTCTCATGTCTACTTTCTCTTGTGTCCACTTACTTATGCAGACTTTGTGTTATGCAGAGCAGTAGGAGCTCTTTGGAAAATACCAAAAGAAATGATCTCAAAGTACATTCAGTAATCAAAAACATTTAGATATGATATATTAATAACAATTCATTACAAAGTGGTCTGTGGAAATGTTTTCTAGTCATTAGAAAGGTAAGCTACTACTAGTCAATTCCTAGTTATTATAACTACAAATCACATACAATAAGTTTAAATTGCTTGCTGGCCATGATTTTAGGTGATACCAGTTTGATATTTCTTAGAGAGCACACACACACACACGCAAAGCAAAAACTGGAAATACTAGAACCTGTGGTATTGAACGGTATTTAAAAAATACTATCATTGCAAAGGGAATAACAGAATATGATAGAACTTATATCGGCCATCTAGTCAAACCACATTATTTTACTAAGATGACAACTAAGACAATGAAGATGATATACTTGGAGTACATTAAGAGATGGATGATATTCAAAAGGTCATCAAATAATTTGATCAATCATTTAAACCTTACTGTGACTTAAAACCAATGTGATGCCAACTCCAGCACTATCCATTGTTTCCCTAAAGACCACACATGTGAGAAGCAATCTTGGATTCTCAAAATTTCCAAAGAACATTAATAACCTTCCACAATATCATACTTCACTTTAACTTGTTCTTTTATGTGAAAATTCCCCAATCTGATATTCGCCCTTCAATCTGAACTATAAACCATATTTTCTTGTTCTGTTCTTTTCCCTCTGAGTGAAGTTATGTAGCCCTTTGTCTCTGTATTATAATTAGACTTGAGTTCATTTGGTCCTGGAGGCAAGGGGAGAGTAAAATATGCATGACAGAATCTAAAACCCAGCCTGACTTTTTGTTTCTTTGACTGTTCTTCATAGATTTTATGTTTAAACCTTTAATTTTCCAGTAAATTGCCATATTGCTTTGTAGCTTTTGTAGCACATCAATAATGCAGGTATTTTTGATTTATGGGCTTTCTCTCAAAGGACTACTTGGATAAACAAAGGAAAACAAATATGAATAGAAGAAAAGTTATTTGGAGAATTTTATGGCTGCCAATTATTATATAATCCAGTGCTTTATTGTTTAGAAACATTTAAGTAGTGTTAATATGAACAGAGATGAAAAGTGCAATGATCAAATTTGTCAAATTTTGTATAAAATATCTAATAGCAATTAGTCTAGAGAAGAAGCTTATATACTTCATAGAATTTCTCTGCTTCATCAATGCTAAATTCCTGTCGTGGTAAAAGTGTACCTTTAATCATGTGCATGATTATGGTTTTTTTGTGCTTTCTGTAAGTTTTGTATACAGCTACTTCTGCACTTATTTTACATGTGAACTCTTTTAAATGGTTAGCAGAAAGTGTAAATTTGACTAAACCATGTAAATTGAAGATGAAATATATAAACTAAGAAAACTGCTCCAAATAACCCTCTTACAGAATCACTTTTTAAAATATTTTTGATCAATAACCGAGAATATAGATTTCAGAGCTATTCCCAATCTCTGAACATTTTGCTTTAACCCCAATGTATAGAGTTTAATGTTTAAAATTTTTTCTTCTTCTATTCCTCAGCCTGGTAGATTAATGTGAGGAAAACACATGAGCTTGCTTTGTTAATTTGTAAGTTGACAGCTGACAGGCTTATAGATAGTGACATCTATGATCCATGCAACAAGATTTTTTCTGTGATGCATTCCTGAAAAAAAATGAAAAATTGTCCCATGCATAAATTTTTAGCTATCATGTTTTTGGATTTATTTTACATTTTCCTTTGAGGTTCTCAGAAAATCTAAATAAGTGGTTTTTCTCTGTGGAATATTAGCTTACAAAATATAAATGTTTAGAATTATCCATGGAAATTCTGATTCAGTAGGGTTTGTCTCTTTTAAAAACTTCAGAGCTGATTTCTTTGATTTCCCAGAGTTAAAAACCACAGTCCTAAAGAAATCATCTGACTAAAAATGAGCCCCAGTTCAAAATTTTACTAAATGTTCCTAGATTTGTTAACTGTGCCAAGTTTCATATATGATATGCCACTTAATGTTCAAGTTGCTATCTTAGATAAAATACTGGTTGATTGACATGTGATATACCCTTAATCATGTAAACAGATTAAATTTCAATACTATGAAGGGCTGAAAATTTTATGACAATTTCTTTTCTTATCTTCTCGTGTTCTCTGGATTATAATATTATTTTATATTTTTACAATGCAAATAAGGTACGGTATTTTTAAGTTTTTTTAACTTAAATTTTTATTTTTTTGTAGGTATTACAGGTCATTATAAGGAAAGTACTGTAAATGGATGACATATTATGGAATTCTGTGACAATGTATAAATCAACATAATTTATATCAGTTTTATGCCTTAAAGAGTTGTTCATGCCTTCTTCATTTTCAGGAACTCTATTTAAGATTTCACCTCCAGTATATATTCAAACACTTTCTCACTTAAAATAATCTTGATTCTTGAAAGTAGAGACTTCAAAAAATAATGCATAATGAGGAAATTTTAAATTAAAACAATTACTGAAAGTTATATTTTAAATTTACTAGCTATATTTACAAGAATACTCACATACATTTATAAGGGGATAAAAAGAAGAAAAAATCAGTGTATTGCTGACAGTCAAGGTGATTAGAAAATGATTAACAACCCACATTAACAAGAAATATAAAAAGATATTTGTACCATAATAACTTCTAAGTCACTTCTCAATTTTGAGTTATGGTTACTATGTGGATGCCCATTTTTATATTGCCTTCATGGGATGTATTTTAAAAAATAACTATAGCAAAATAAATGACTCTTATTTGAGCTTTTGTGTGTAAATCTTGCATCTTAACTTCTAAGATTAACCTCTCCTCATGAATGTTAAATTGATAAAAATACTTAAGAACATTTTTTAACATAATTTTCATCTATATAACCAGCCAAATGATATAATTAATAACTTTGTTTCTCTGAGTTAGTCAGAAAATTATGTAAAATCTCAATTCTCTCTAACATGAAATTATAGAAAGAAAATCATTAATCAATTATTTCTAAAAGATATATAAAAAAACACAGCAAAAAAAAGATTGATATATTATGAGAAATTTGAAGAGGAATGTATGCACTGAAGTATGTTAAACTCATAGTTTTAGACTTTCTTTTTCCAGTGTTTTCTTTCATATGCTTATCAGCCAAAAATAATTTTATACTTATAAAGTAATCACTTTCTTAGTCACTTTCACATAAATTCAAATAAACAAGTTTGAAGCAACAGAAATAAATATTTTCCTTAGGGATATTAAAAGTGATTTACCATCAATAACTTACTTAAATTAAGGATATAAATAACAAATGTACATAAGAAAAACGTAAGTGCATGTGACTGGCAGGAATACACCTGCACCATTAATCTGTAATGAGAGAAATTTAACATCCTTGAAGTACCGGTCAATTCCTGCTATAGAAAACTACCTTTGAGCACCGTCTTTGAACACTATATTTGCTCTGACTTCTCTGCTATTCAGACAAACAGTGTCACTTCACTACTCAATGAACAGCCACTAAATTGGTCTACTACAATGGGTCTGAGATCAATAACTAATTTTGAAAACTGATTAGTTTGCACCAGAGTAGTAGACAGTTCCGAATTTTGCCAGAGGACATAATCAGCCAGTAAATAGAGGTATTAGTGCACTAGTAATAGGTTGGTAATACAGCCCAAATCTACCATAAACTCTTTTTCACAAAGGGCAATTTGAGTCTTTATAAGCAACTTGACTTGTAAATTAAACTTTTTTTGATGTTAAAATAAAGCTTAGTTTTATTATGCTACATAGCTGGTTAATAAGAGTTGTTTGTAAATGAATTCTAATAAAGCAAGCAAGCTCAGCCTTGGGTGACTGTTAAGGAGCTACAGACATTTTTATAAATTTTGGTTGGTTGTGAATTCCAGATGTTTCCAACATGAAAAATGTTATGTTCTAACAGTTAATGTTGTATTGCTAGCCATTCAGAAGATGTATCTTTCTATTAGATGGGCATGTTGCTATGGAGATAACTGTATGTCTGACCTAGAATTGGGGAGGGAATTGTATGGAAGGAAAGAAGAATGTCAATTATGCCAATAACTGAAAAGGTAGTGAAAAGATAAACATCTTACTGACAACCACTTCGGGAAAACATATGTGAGTACATCATGCACAAAAAGGATGCTGTTTTAGCTTCTTGCATTGGCTTTTTATTTAGCTTCATCAACTGACTAGATGGATAAAACCTGACCAGTAGATTATAATGTGAACTGGCACTAAATCCAAAGCTTTAACAATCATTCCAAGTGCATAGGATATACTCTGGCAATTACTGGAGAGTCCATGTTGTAATAAATGAAACTTCTGAAAGTTGTAGTAAAACATGTCCTTTTTAAAACTCTGAGACAGTTGAGATTCCGCAAGCAAAGTAAATCTACAAACTGGGGATGTGAAACTCATATAACATAGCCCTCCAGATGGAATTGCTACAGCAGAGTTGGGTTGAGATTTTAAATGTGTATATTCAGTGAAACTTGATGCCTAAACTTGAGCTGACAGAGGAGGAGCAGCCAGATAAAAATCACAAACTATATTCCCTGTTTTACTTTCAGGTGGGAGGTAAATACTTATAAAACAAATGGTAATTTAGAACCTCATGCCATCTCCATTTATTCATTAGGGACTCTCAAGACCATGGCATAAAATGGTGGCAGTGTTGAGACCAAGGTCTTAATCTAGAGTGTTTAATTTACTGCAGTGAAGAAACTAATATTTATTATTTTATTTTATTCATATTTGAAAGGGCAACACTCCACCCATAATTCCACTTGTGAAAGGAAGCTCTCGGGAAGAAAGAAAAAAAGGAGAGAAGGAGGAGATGGAAAGGTGAAAGGAGAGGGAGCTCCTTGACTTAAGTTTCAACGCCCCTCAGAGGTCTTCACTCTGTAAAACCCCACTTTTTCCCTTATCTGTGGTCCTGAGCACAATGTCCTCAGGCTCAATTCAAATTCATCCAGAGTTAAATTTTACTACTTTTTTTCAAACCAAAAACAACATTATCTGAGGCAGTAGATACTTCTATATATTAGTTACTATTGATTCTTTGTTAAATTAGCTTGGAAAATAGATACTGTTGATCCAAATAAACCTGAGAGGTATTCTAATGTTTAATTACCTTTAATATTGGAAATATAATGTTGGTAAACCATTGCAAGGCACAATTTTGGGAATGGGAATTATAGAAAAGAATATACAGGGAAACAAACTGAGGTTTTTTTTTCTCTAAAGATGAGACTATTGGAAGCAAAATAGAAATAATATACAAAAATCACAATGCAAACAGACTCTCCTACCATTTATCTGGTGGATATGCATTTTTATTTTTATTATTGGAAACAAAAGTAAAACACTAAAACATTTTTATAGTTTCTTCACAAAAATATTTACATGTTGTAAGCAGATGGTATATTTAAAATCAGATATTAAACACATATATTTTTAAACTTAGAATTTGAATCAAAGGCCTAGATTCTATTTTCAGGTCACAATAGACCATCACTTGGAATCTTGATTTTTAAATCTGTGACCTGGGATTTCTATAAATGTTAGTTGTTGAGATTAGCTTAGACCAACACTTCACAAACCACATTTCCCAAATTGCCTGATCATAAAATTCTTCTGTTATGTTGATAAAATTGTAACTTTTTCATGTTCTCCTGAACATTTCAAGTAGTGAATCTGGTTTTAGAAAATAGGGAGTTATTAACTTTAAGGTTACAGTTTCTAATTGGTGTGAGAAAAATGTTTAGAAACAGATAGTGATGATGGTTGCACAATATTTGTGAATGTAATTAATGTCACTGTCATACACTTAAAATGATTAAAAGTTAAGTTTTAGTTACATATATGTATATATAATTTTTAATATGTCCATAGATATTGAGATGTCTTTCTGACTTTGATACAAAAGCTAGGTTTGTAAATATTTTGTCAATCATGATAATGTAATATCACTATATTTTCATATTTTAAAGATCATTTGCATAATGTTATTATATTATGCCTTATTGAAAGTAAAATCATCCTGACAATCATTGGAAACTTTATTCTTCCAGATAATACTCTTTAGTTAGCTTATCTATACTACTTCATTATAAGAAGAAATACCCATTCTGGCTGGTGTGGCTCAATGAATTGAGCACTGGTCTGTGAACCAAAGGGCGACAGGACCAATGCCTGGTCAGGGCACATGCCTGGGTTGCAGGCCAGATCCCCAGTTGCGGATGTGAAAGAGGCAACCAACATTGATGTTTTACTCCCTCTCTTTCTCCCTCTCTTCCCCTTTCTCTAAAAATAAATGAATAGTATTTTTTTTAAGAGGAAATACAAAACTTCTATTTTCATCATGCTTTTATGCTAAGACTCTGTATTTAGGAGTCTGCTACTAGTTGTGGTCATAAGAGTTTTTGAGCTAATCTTCTCCCAAGTGTGTAAACACAGATATGATGTACCATGTGAAGAGAGAAATATATGCCCTTCAGGTGTGACAACTAACTGGACTAGATCTTTAAACTGAGACAGAGTGACAAAATACATTCAGAGGACTGCATGAAGTGTAAGATTGCATAAAATGATTAATGAAGTATAGTTGCATGTAAGTTTTGATTTATTAAGTGGTATTTCAATACCACTGTCTTAAAATAATGGTGGAAATTTTCAAAACAAGCTAGTGACTGACACAAACCTATTGGGATATTTAAATGTGCTCTTCTCTGCAGGGTACATTTGTAGATAAATTTCCCTATGCCTAGGCCTCTGAGTTTATGTTTTATATATTGAAAGAAAGATGGTTTTAAACTTGATAAACATTTTCCAATTTAATTCTGGTAAATATTTACTCTGTTGAATAAAAAAACAAATCATTTAGGACCTGTAAATGTCAAGTCACTGAATTTTCTCTCACTTCATTGTAAGTCACTCAGCACACAGAACTGAATAGGTATTTGAGCATAAAAGACAGTCAAGGTTAAGACTACAGTTACATGGCATTTAAAAATTTCCCTCGAGCAAAGAAACACTTGAGTACAGACTTATTCTAGTGGAACAGAAGCTGCCAACCTTTAAATATAAAATGGTAATATACATACACACGTACACACATATTAAGAGAAGAGACTCTTGTCTTTTATGTAGACCTGTTGAGATTAAGGTATGAGGAAGGGAGGTGTGTGTGCATGTGCATAAGTATTCTCACGTGTGTGCATGTAAGAGTGTGCATGCAATCCAGTGCAGACACACACACACACACACACACACACACACACACACACATCTAGGACAGTCTCTCCTCACAGTTAACCATATTCCCTACAAAATATAATACAGAATGATGCTTAATATATCCCATATTTCCTCACCAGAAATATATATTGAAAGAACCATTTCATTGTAAAAGTTCATATCCAAAGTGAAATTCAACATTAGATCAAGGGAGAGTGCTTGTTGAATTGAAAGTATATTGAATTATATGAATACCAGCAGGATATTAGTACCATTGAGTATATAGAATAGATTTTCAGCTTTTTAGATCTGATCCTTGTCATTCAGGATAAAATTAAGTTTGAATTAAATGTCCTCATGTCCTGTTTGCACCTTAAAGCTGCTTAAGTTTGCTACAATAGAATCGGCACATTTTGTTCTTTTCTTGCCATCACTAAACATGCAGCCTTTGATTGAGCTATTAAATATATGTGCAGCTTAGTGTAATCATTTAGATTACATCAAAGTTCCTTGATGGTAACAACCATCATCTGTTTGTTGCTAAACTAAAATGCACACTTACAGAAAGTTTTTTGTGATTCTCAAAATGGGTGGAATTCACCAGCAACAGACAGCTGAAGTTCACAGCATCAATCTTCTATAACCTGGCCTGTTACAGTAAGTTGTATTTTTTTCATGGGTGAAGAGATCAATTCAATTTCTAAAAGTCTGTGTATAATTTGTATTTAATTTTCTGTCTAGAAATTGTTAAAATGTTAGCATTAGTTCTTTGTCCTATTTTTGTCTGAATGGTACTGGACGGCACATTTTTCTACAGGTTTTTTGATGAATACTGTCAAGGTCCCTGGTGTTTGGTTACATGTAAATGCCAACATTACTAACTACCACTTGGCAGAGGTTTATGTAATGTGTGCAAGATTTAGCCAAGAAATTAAAAACTGACATCTGTACAAGTTAAAATAAAATCTGAACACTTAATTTAATTAAAGTTTGCTGTGTTGAACATGTTGTTAGGGAAGCAAATGTAGTTTTAAATTGTATTATTTATTATTACAAATGTAACTATTGAATATTTTATATGCAAACATATTCACATACCAAAGTACACTAAATATATAAAGGAAAAATTATGCATATGTGATAATTGCATAAGTCTCCAAAAGTTTCATAGGTTAGATATAAAAGTAGCCTATAATAGAATTGTTTTGCTATTCACTGATGAAGAACTTATTTATGTGCTTTGACAACCAACTATAGTACCGGTTCACTTAAAGCAACAGGAATAAACATGGTCAGTCAGAACTAGGCTGTGTTTACAGAGAACATAGTGACCATTGATGGGAGGTGGCTGGCAGTCATCAATCTCACAGCCTATTGACTTATGCAGACTCAGAAGGACATGTTGCTTGCCAAAATGAACTGCTAGATATAATTACCAAAGTTTTTGTTATCATGGACCATGCGTGCCAAAGGATACATTTTATATTTTACATAACAAATTTGGGGAAAGGCTGCCACTAAAAACTTGATGAGATAATCGGAGAATTTAAGAGTTTCTTGGCATTAATGGCTATTAAATCTACTACTTGGGCCTTTGGAATGAGACAAAAGATTAGAAAATATAGCAGCTGGCTAAGGCAAAAAAGTGAGAATCAAGGTGTTTTTTGGACTATGGTTTATATTAAGGCAGGATGGCTCAAATCTCATGTACAGATAGAAGAACATATTTTTTAACAGTTTACCAAGATTTACAAAGAAAAGTACAAAGAAGACAATGCCCTTTAAAGGAACATTCTTTCTGTTCTATGGAGAATAGCAAGAATGATGATATGGAAATAAAAAATAATGTATCATTTTAAAATGTCAAGTAAGGAATAAAAAACGGTAATTTTTGCCTCTGTTTCTCTCATCGTTATATAAATGCACACTTAAACAATGAACTAAATTGTAAATTGATAAAGTGGCCATAACTAAGCTTTGTAATTACTGTTAAATGACACAGAGTTCTCAATTAAATGCAGTGTAGTTCTTTGTCTTCCTCTTTGTCACGGTAAGCACATCTCCAAATGACTTGTAAGACGATATAGAAGATAGGGCTGTATTTAGAATAGTAAATCTGAAAGATTTTCTCATTATAAAACCTTGGAAATATTTTCTGAATTAATATTATCATGATTTTAAAATGCATGGTAAAGGGAATCCTCAAAGATCAAAACAAGGTAGCAGCAAGAAAGCTGATCAAAAACCTCTTCATGGAACTACAGTTGCCCTGTAAATGGTTAACAGTCTCAGAACCCTAAAGTGTCACGTTCTAACAACCATCCTGGGGACAAGAGGCAATGTGCTGGGCCCCACAAGGTAAACAAGTTGGTTCCATTAAATTCAGGACCCTTGCAGGACTATACCCTCAGTGAAAAAGTAAATGTACTCAGAAGCAACATACATCTACTAACAATTAGAAACAGATGGGAAGCCTGCCAGATTCCGTCTAATCTGTGGATTGAAAAAAAAGGCTCTCTGAAATTTTGTAATTATATTCCTACCTTTCATCTAGTTTGGAGTTTAAATGTATTCTTCCTGCTTCTTCCAGAAAACTGGAAGTCAATAAATTAAACAAAAGTGGTACTCATTGTTAGCACTAAATTGTGGATAATGTGGGGCTGGATGAAAAATAAAATTGCATTCTCTGGAACAGCTCACCCTCAACATGGACCTTGAAGGATTCTGATGAAATGCATGCTTAATCCAAAATTGCACAGCACACGAGGAAACACAAACTGATGTAAGCAGGAGCTGACTGAACAAAAGCAGGATCGGGGGTCCTCAAGGACTGTAGGTTCTGAAAGTATCTGACAAAGGCCATAAATTATGGTTATTTATAATACATGTAGTCTCTGCTATCTTATAGCATCACATTCTTATGAGAACTTTCAAAAGCCCAAGTGGCATAAACTGAAAAGTATCCCACTTTCTGAAAGTTAGTGTTACATCACTTTTATGGAAGACCTACATTAGTACTGTTTTTATTAACTGAAAGAAATCTGAACAAAATTATTAGTTTTAAAAAAGCTGTTATTGTACTGATATAGATAAAAGTGAAGTGGTATAAGGCAAACTTTCACAAAGCAGGGAATACCTGTATTTAAGGAAGTACAAAAAGTTTTTTAAAAATTAAAAGAGAAAAATATTGCTTTAAAAATTCAGAGGTAAACATGAAAAAATGAAAATTTAAATTATAATCATTAAAATGCCAATGAAGAAGTTAAACAATAAATAAAAGTGGAAAGACAGGTCATTTATTAGATTTAAGGAAATTATTCAGCATGCAGCACAGATGATGAAGATTATAAAATATGAAGAGTTAAGATAAAAATAGAGGAAAAGGCTTACTATATACTTTATTAGAATTCCACAAAAACACTAGTGAAGAACAAAATATAAAACATTAGAAAAATTCCAGAGTTGATAAAAATTATGAATCTTCATATTTTATAAAACAAAAAAAATCTCAAGAATGAAAAGTAAAAATCAATCTATACCTACAAACATCAAAGTCAAACTTCAGAGCAGCTTTGCAGGCAGAGAAAAAAAAAGAGACTATCCACCAACAATGGAAATTATACTGTCTACTCACTTTTGAACATGAATAAAGTCAGATGTCCACTAAAAATTTTATGTTTGGTTAAATGATCATTCAAGAATGAGGTATAAATAAAGGAGCTATCATATAATCTAAAACTGAGAGTTGAACATCCCTAAACTCTGAAAAAAAAAATGCTAATGACTGTTTCTTGAAAACAAAGAAAATATCTCATATGAGAGTCCTGAGATTCAGTAACAATGAGCACAAATAGTTTAAAAAGCATGGGAAAATAAAAACCAACATTAACTATGAAACAAATGCAATTATTTCTAATCATGGAAGATTAAAAACCCTAGGAGAACAATAACACAATGACATGGCTTGAAGTAAAAAGTATTGTTTTCAGATGAGAATCATGACAGATCGAAAAAACGATATCATATTCAATTGGTTGAAGGAACTTGAAGCTGCTAGCCAAGACAAGACATGCAGCTTTATCTACCATAAATACTTTTAAATGTTGCCATGTACTGGACCATTTATATTTTATTCTAAATCCCACTAGGTAGTAGATCAAGGAACAATAAAGTACAGACCACAAAAGTATAAAGAAATTTTTTTGTTCTTTCAGAGCTATTCTAAAAGGGAATGGCTTTCCTCTTAAATAATTTTCTGGTCTTTACAGGTATAATGCATAGTTGAATGGCTATTTATATGTCTTCTTAAAAGTATTTAGGTATAAGATGGATAAAGTATATTATATTTCTTCTGAACAATACTCTCTGGAACAATGATTTGAATATATTATTTTTATTGATTATGATAAAGAAGTATATCAATGAACCCACAAAAGATAAGAAAATTTTTATCATATAGTGATTTCTGAATGATTAGATAATAGATTTCAAATTCTACTTTATATCAAGATGGAATAACAGAAACCATATGCATCCTCCCATCTGAAACAATTAAAACATCATACTAAATATATGAAATGATGATTTTCAACATTTGATATCAGGCAAATAAAGACATTAATTCCTGAGTGGTGGGAAAAAAATAAAATAACCTCTACATTTGTCCCAACTTACAGCTGTAATGTGCAGGCACAGGAGATTCCGGGTAGAACCCAGCAGTCTTTCTACGTTGAGGAGATGAAACTGGGAGTTTGGGGAAGCTTGTGGCTAACATTCACAGGAGAGGATTTTGGAGAAAAAGGCTGAACCCAGAATTTAGGGGATCTGGAATATTCAGCTGAGTAGTGATCAGTGCATGTATATGAGCAAATTCCCACCACTGGACAAAGAATCATCAAAAAGAATTAGCAGAAAAAAATCCTTGATGATCACAAAGGGCTAGGAACAGTTGTTGATTCAGCCAGTCTAAATGGAAAACCAGCCTAATTCAACAGATATTTAGTAGAGTACTCAAAAGAATTTTACTTTACTAGGGCAATAATTAGCCCTAGACTAAACACTGCTCTGGTCCTACCTAACAGAGCTTAAAAGCAAGTCCAGATAGGATCAAATGACTTAACCACAAATCAGAACTCGTAGATAAGGGTATAGGGGGGATACATGGTAATGGAAAAAATATACAGTAAAAATAATGTAAAAAAGGAATATTTATAGAAATATAAAATTGACTAGCACCAGAAAAGTAAAATTTTCCATATCTGGCATCCAATAAAAAAAATTGTCATGCATGCAAAAAAGAAGGAAAATACAAAAAACATCAACCAATAACACCAGGACAGATATAATATTGATGGTAGACTTAGTAGATGATGACATTAAAGCAGTTATAATTGTATTCCATATGTTCAAAAGCCAGAGGAAAGATTGAGTACATTAAGTATAAACATAAAAAATATAAAATAAGGGGGTCACATTGAACTTATGGAAGTGAAAATAAAATGTATGAGATGGAAATAATAGCCAATAAGCCATTTCAAAGAAAAAAGATTAATGCCTTTGAAGATATAACATAAAAAGTATTCAAAAGTGAAGCACAGAGAGGGGGGAAATGACCAAACTATCAGAGCATTAGTGAGCTACGGAGGAAGTTCAGATGGGCTGACATGCATTTAATTTTCAGATGGGCTGATATGCATGTAATTGTAGTCTCTCAAAAGATGAAATATGTTTGGGGTGGGGCAAACTACATATTTAAAGGAAATGACCAGTTTTTCCTGATTTGATAAAAACTATAAATGCACAGAATCAAGGATCACAAAAACCCCAAGCATATACTCACAGCCTAATAAGTGAATTTATTTGTAGCAGCATACTACAGGTTCCAACTCTAGTTTTATAAGAAATATAAGAAAGATGGACAGCTCAATCACTAGTTTTTAAAAATTGATGTAGTGATAGCATTAATAGAAATTGCTAATTAATATTAATTGAATTTATATAACATGTAAATATTTTTTATTTCTTAAGAGTGGGCCCCCACACTGGCTCATCATCACTTCGACCATATTCTATGGTTAAAAACCATCACAGCACTTATCCAGGTTCAAGGAGAGACATGGCCCTTCACTTCCTAATGGGAGGAGTGTTAAAGAATATATATGGTCATTTAAAAATCTGTCCATCTCTTCATACTGCCTTCCAATATACATATCATCTATTAAAGTTTTGGTAATACTAAATTCAGGAATGGTATCCATAGTCAATCATCAGAAAAAAATTATTCTCCTTTTATATATAGAAAAAATCCAACAATTATTAATAGCCACTCAAAAACATTAGAAAATTAGCTTTGATTTCACATTGCCTTAAGAAGGTCAATTTGCTGGGTTTTGAAGCCAACATAGGGAAGGAAACAACAAACTTTTATGGACATAAAATTTATAGTATTTTCCTTTTTCTTTTTCAGCTTAAATCATAATATGTTTTCAATTGATGGTTAAAATCATTCAAGATTTAATTTGGAACTACAATAACTATGGATATATAAAATTAAAATTTCCTTTGTCTTTGTAAAACCAATAAAATTATCATATGTTCTGAAGGAGTGTGAGATGAGTGTTGTTCAAGAGAAGTTTATTAATTAAAAATAAATATTTCTCTTTGTTGATTAAGTAAATCACCATATTTAATTTTGTTTGGACTGTAATTAATCTTGTTAATTTTGACTTTTAAAATTCGTGATAATTTATTCAGAGAAGACTAACATCTTTTTACCATTGATAAAATATATTTGCTCAATAAAGTAAAACAGTACTCTGCAGTATGTATAAAAAGTGCCTAGAAAAGTATAATTTTTTTCAATGATTCATTCACTGTAAAAGTAACTATTTACAATGAGAAAATTGGGAGTTTAGCATAAACATAATTTTTTATTGGGAAAGGTCTTTAACTTCTGGGTTCATTCTAATTGCACGTGTTTGAAAATTTGAAACTATAAGTTTAAAAATACTTCTGACTTACCATAAATTCACTAAAGTTTTTTCTTCAGTTATTTAAACTACTTTTTAAAAAACAAAACAAATAAACAAATAAATAGCTTAGAGTTAGAAAACTAAGCCCAGCTTGAATTATTGTTTCCCAATTTGTTAGCTGTTTTATCATAGCTTCAGTTTTCTCTTTTTTTTGTAAAGTGGGAGCTGTATTATCTGTCCCTTATTTTCCTTTGAGAATTAAATTACATAGCATATACATGAACTAATGGCATTCAGCACACAGTAGGACAATATGTATTGCAAAGATAAGAGAAAGAAAAACTAACCTAAATCTTAGTAAACTTTTCTAACATCTCAAGGAACCTGTAGAAAAATTACTGATACTAAGGTCTTGAGTTTCATCTCAGTTCTTATGATAACTATATTTTAACTGTAAATATGTGTTTTAATTCTCAAAATTTATTGTACAAGACGCAGTTATAAAATACGGTCATTATTTTTAGTTTAGTAATTGACTTGAACTACAAAGAAGCAGTAATTTACAAAATGTTTTACAGAAGCTTAATATGCATTTCTCTGACTTTCTCAAAATTCTAACTCAAAATTTTGTTCTATGGAAGTCCAGCATCACTAAATGGCAGGTTGGAAATAGGAGAAGAACCATAACAGTCGAATGATGGCCTTAATAATAAAGAAGAGTTTCTAAATGTTCTTGCCAGTCTGCAGACACAGATCCTAACAGAGAGCAATGAGTGGTATGTAAAGTTTCAGATAAAGGAGGTCAGAGGACATGGAAGGGAATTCCCCAAACACAAATGCCAGTCCTCTGAAGTAGTTCTTTCAAGAGGCCGTGATACAGATTTCCTAGAAAGGACCAACTCAAAGTCAATCTACTGAATAGAAGATAAAATAAATTTGAAAGCATGTTTTGTTACTAAGATATTAAAATATATCCTCTACCTCTCCAAACACAACTGAAATACTCACAGGAGGTTAGATAAACATTGAAGGAAGAGTGTTCTCTTAGAGTCTATGTATCTACAAAATATTTTGATAGTCAGGTAAGAATAAAATAATGCCACAAAAATAAATATGATAATAAAAGTATACTTCTTAGGAGTTTAAATGAAGAGGAAGAAGAATAAGACCTTCTTGTCATGGTTTGGTGCTCAACATAAACTAAAAAAATAAAACACAGTATCTCAATAATGTTTCTTTTCTCAGTTAAAAAATGGACAAATAGAGTAACAAAGTGAGAATCGAAAGACTTCTTAGAGTTTATCTAACCAACTCCATTGTTTACAGATTAGAGACTAAAATGAAGAATTAACTGAACTGCTCAGTATCAAAGAGGGCATTGAAGTTGGAATCAGAACTAAAACTAGACTTCTGGACTGCCAGGGGCCAATGTCTTCTCTCAGCCACATTGATGTGCTTCTGTTTTGTCTGTCCTCTGAAGTCGGGAAAATGGGTGTGTATACCCAATGAAACTTGAGTGTAGAAAACTTATGAGGCATACATGAACTTCTGCACTTTGGCAAGCAGCTATCACCGGCATGTTGATAAGTGAGGCCAACACTCTGTAAATGACAGTGGTGCTTCCCTTGCAAAGATTTCAGAAGTGAGCTCAGTGGACAGCCTTCCCTTTCAAAACTGAAAAGTATTTTGCTTCTGTAACACAAGCTTATCTTATGAGAGGTTTCAGTCTGTGTTAAAGGGACCAGAGCAATAAAGTAGAGCTGGTTGCAAGATTTGCATGCACTTTTCAGGCCATGATGTTTCACTTGTAAAAGTGAAATGTTTCACTTGTAAAAATGAGGTGTGCTTTGCAAATGAAAACCAGGCATTCCACTGGGGTGATAAAAATGTCAAACTGAGAGCTGCTGGGCTGAAAGATGAAAAGGAAAACAAATTAATGCGTTTCAACGGGAAAAAGTTTAAAGTAGAAACTACTAAAATGTTTAAATCTCCAATTTCTAAATAATTATAAATTTCCTATATTATAATCTAAAATTTTTTCATATGCATGCGTTTCTTTCATATTACCTTTTAGGAATAAAGTAAAGAGCAGGATCTTCTTGAAAATTGAACCACAGCATTATTATAAGCTAAGAAAATATGTTTTTTTAAGATAACTTTTTAAAGGACTTTATTTATTTTTAGAGAGAGGAGTAGGGAGGGAGAGAGGCAGGGAGAGAAACATCAACATGTGAGAGACATATCAGTTTGTTGTCTCTTGCACATGCCTTGACCAAAATTGAACCTGTGACCTTTCACTTTATGGGACAACACTCAATCAATTGAGCCATGTCAGTGAGGACTAGATATCTTTTATTAATAATACCATTCATTTAAAATTTACTAATTTCTTACAGATTATATCCTCAGAGAGATAGCTCCTTTCTTTCTTTTTTTTTAAAGTATATTTTATTGATTATATTGTTACAATAGTTCCATTTTTTCCCCTTTGCTCCCCTCTGAGTAGCACCACCCCTCCCCCAACAATCCCCCCCTCCCCAAGTCCATGCCCATGGGTTGTACATACAATTTCTCTGGCTTCACCCTTTCATATATTCTTCTTATTCCTTTTTAAAAATTAATTAATTAATTAATTAATTAATTATTTTAACAATAAAAAATAACAATGCCTCCCTCTCAGACTTAAAACCCTTTATAATCTTATAAAAGACAATGGGTGAAGGTCTTGAGCTCCTCTAGCTGCTTCAAGCTGGGTATGGTCATTGTCCTACATACCCTTGGGTCCAGAAATTCCTAATAAGAGTGGGGGTGTGGAGGGGAGGCTGGCCTTCCCACATGGGGAAGGATTATGCAGACTCCAGGTCAGTTGGTTGTCCCCAGACAAAAAAAAAAAAAAAAAAAAATGAAACTTACACCATACACCAGAATAAACTCAAGATGGATCAAAGACTTAAATGTAAGCCGTGGCACCATAAAAGTCCTAGAGGAAAACATAGGCAGGAAAATTTCAGATATCCTACGTAGCAACATTTTTGCTGATATATCTCCTAAGGCAAGGAAATTACAGGAAAGAATAAACAAATGGGACTACATCAAACTAAAAAATTTCTGCTCAGCAAAAGAAAACATCAGCAAGATGAAAAGGGAACCAACCATATGGGCAAATATATTTGCCAATGATACCTCAGACAAGGGATTGATCTCCAAAATATATAAAGAACTTATACAACTCAACACCAAGAAGACAGACAACCCAATTAAAATATGGGCAAAAGAACTGAACAAAGACTTCTCCAAAGAGGACGTACAGAGGGCCCATAGGCATATGAAAGAATGCTCAACATCACTAGCCATTAGAGGGATGCACATAAAAAACACAATGAGATACTACCTCACACCAATCAGAATGGCCATCATCAACAAATCAACAAATAACTTGTGCTGGCGAGGATGCGGAGAAATGGGAACCCTGGTGCATTGATGGTGGGAATACAGACTGGTGCAGCCACTATGGAAAACAGTTTGGAATTTCCTCAAAAAACTAAAAATGGAACTGCCTTTTGAACCAGCAGTTCCATCGCTAGAATTATATCCAAAAAATCCTGAAACATCAAGTCAAAAGAACCTATGCACCCCTATGTTCATAGCAGCACTATTTACAATAGCCAAGTGCTGGAAACAACCCAAATGCCCATCTGTAGATGAGTGGATTAAAAAACTGAGGTACATTTACACAATGGAATACTATGCAGCAGAAAGAAAGAAGGAACTTCTACCATTTGCAACAACATGGATGGAACTAGAGAGAATTATGCTTAATCTCTTTCCTAAAGTGGGAGATGTACTGTTCTTTAATTTTAAAGTGTCATGTATTTTAAAAAAATTTTGATCAGTCAACAGATGTTTATTAGGCAATCATTATGCATCAGGCATTAAATTAAGCTCCCATAACACAGCAGAGATCAAGTTCTGGTGCTGTAGCAATGCCCTCCCAAAGATTAGACAGGTGAGGAAGAGATAGGTGATAATCACAAAGAGGACAGTGCTATGAAGTGGAAGATTACTGGATCTAAGAGGTTATTATTTATATCACTACAGATTATAATGCAATTCAATAATTAGTCAAGAAAATAAAGAAGGAAGCTCCCAAGTAGAGGGAGCAGCCTATGTGATGATTTACCTTTATAAAAACTGGGCTTAATTGAGGCTTTAAGAGAAGGCCATGGTAGATGAAGCTTGGAGAGATAGGAAGACAGTGCGATAATATCATCCTAGGCGAGAAGGCAAAGGTCAGATCCTAATGGACCTGGTGAGTCTAGTTGAAGAATTTATATTAGAATAAGGTACATGCTAAAAATTTACTATAAGCTAGTAATATAAAACATTTAAAATTACTTAAATGCTAGAATGACTTAGTAAATTATCATATTTTTCACTCCATAAGACATACTTTTTTTTCTCCAAAGGTGTGTGTGGTGGGGAAATGGCTGTGCATCTTATGGAGCAAATATTGTGTCACAGACTATGATGTGTCTACTACCTGATCTGTCAGCAGTGGCGACAGCTATTAGAAGAGTAAGTGGTGGGCCCACATGAAACTCCTGGGGATGCTTAAATGTCCCACTTTACTGCTGAATCTCAGGGTGTCTGGTCAGTATGAAGAGAGCGAAGAAAGTGATATCAGTGACTGTGAGCAACGGAGCTTCGAAAATTCTGACACTAGCGATGATGAATTCTTGGGTTCCCAGAAAACTAGAAGAGTACTTGAACCTCAAAGTCTTTCCTCATTTGTTAATGACAGTGATGATGGTTCTTAATACCATTGTTGACTGCTGTTCACTTTCCATGGTTGAAATATTATTCTGTTATATTTTATTAAATATTTTAGTACACCATTTGGTTCAGAATATTTTTTTCTTGTTTTCCTCCTCTAAACCTAGGTGTGTCTTATGGTCAGGTGCACCTTATAATGCAAAAAATACGGTATTTTAAAAATTCTCCCTTTATGGGTTGTGAAAGAGAGTAGTAAAGAATGACAAGAGTAAAAGCAAGTAGCTCATTTATACTGTAACTTCGACATAAAAAAGATGGTGGCAAAATAGATCAAGAAGAGAGTACTCAGTTGAGATAGTTCAGAGGGTTTAACTGATAGCACTTAGTGATGGGGCTGAGGGATATGTTGGAAATGACTCCAAAGCTTTAGACTTTAGGAAAAGCATGGCTGAAGGAATCATTTTCTAAGAAATAAAAGAGAAAAATCAAGGGTTCAGTTTGTATATGTTAAACTGAAGTTAATTTTGAATAATCCAAGTGCAAAAATAGTTGGGTATACAAATCTGAAACTCAGTAAAGGGGTTTGAATGAAATCTGCAGGTTTAGGAATCTTCAGCCTATAGATGAACTTAAAATCATTGGAATGGTGGGGTCACCTGGGAAAGAGTGAAAAAGGAAATAAGAATCTAGTTACTGAGATCAGGTATGTATACGATCGATGTGTATTTTGTGCAAATGTTACTAAGGGTATTCAATCTCCTTTCAAATCTAACTTGTTAAAATTCTGCAGACTGATGGCTACTGTAGTAATTTGGGGATTAATTAAAGTTGAGTCAGAATGAATGACAAAGAAAGGGTTGTTCTACTATATTGAATACTATCAAAGAAAAACGAAGCTTTTGATAAAATACATCCAGTAATCTCAGTAAAACAAGCATAGACATGAAGGGTAATTTTTAAATTGAGAATTATAATAGTTGCCCAAACTTGACCAAATTACTGTTGGCCTTGTATTGAGAAAATATTTGAGAAAAACAATTATATTAACATGGAAAAAGCCATTCAAGTCTCCATTTTGCTAAATGAAGATACTTTAAAAAGTTCTATTGTATTTGGCAGTTTCAGAATTCCTCATCTGTTACTCCTCCCCACTAAATAAAATGCCAACACAAATCAGGCTAGAAACTTACAGTGTTACCGTTAGTCCCTATAAAAGATTCAGTCAACTGCAGAACTAGTAGAGGTGCAACTTGTGTATAATGGTGAGAGAATGGGGATATTGAACACTTGCTATGAGTTCATGAGTCTTTAGATCTTGAGAGAAAAAAATTTTACAAGAAAAAAATATCATATGGTTCATCACTGGTATAGTAATACCATTAATATTTATTGAATGTTTGTACTCATGACAAATTTTACCAATGTTAAAAACTAAAATTTTAAAAAGTCACTCCACCAAATCACAGAATAATCATATCTGTTTTCACATATGTTACCATGAAGATTTATCAAGAACTATTTAAAAAACCCTCAAGAAAAGTTAGTGGAAAATAAACATATTTTGAAAACCTAATTAGTGCTAAGTATACGGCAATTGTTTCATTTTCTTCATATTTATTATTATAAAATACCTAAAACAGAACCATGCACCTTTAACTCATTACACCAAAATTAATAACAGATCCCATCTTTCGATTTTCTGCCTTATCCACCTCTCCTTCTGGCTTAAAAAGTTATGTACATTGCTTTCTACTCAGAGAAGTATAAAGCTGTGTGTGTGTGTGTGTGTGTGTGTGTATGCATGTGCACACATGCATGCTTACAATAATGGTTATTGATTGCATTACATGTGGCCAACTCTTCTCAGAATGAACTGGAGGATTAGTTGGCCAGCCACCTGTGGTACATATTATTCCACTCAGACGAGCTGATCATCTACTGATTTCTAGAACTGTAAAAGTTCAAACATGATGAGGTTAGCTGACAGGAGCCTGGTGAAGGCTGCATTCCATGGAAGATTATACTGCAAAAAAAAAAAAAAAAAAAAAAAAAAACAAGCAGAATCAGTTAAGGACGGAGGCAGATTCATAAAAAAGTAAAAAAATATATAGCTGTGAGGAGTGTGTGTGGCCTCAAGGGAAAAAAGTTACCTTGCTTGATGACTAGTTTTCAGATGCCTATTTAATGAATTCAGCTTGTATACTTACAGGTTCCAGGCTGTTTCCTGTATCGGTATATTGACCAACAGCATCCAGTTTCACCCTTTTACTTGAGCTAGTTGGAGTTTAATTTTTCAAATAGAACAAGAAATGATCTTAAACGAATATTCCCAAATGTGTATGTATGGGTAGAAGTCGGGACAACAAAGTATGTAAAGAGATGACCATAGAGCCTCATGCATAATATTGAAGAACTGAAGCCAGAATAAACACTGTTACATCTACAAAACTGAATATGCAAACTCATTTTATATACATGCATTAGTTTGAAATGAAGGCTAAAATGTACAATTGCATATTTATTTTGATATCAAATATATAAAAGTGGTTTTGTCTGGTTGATTGAATTAGAGGTTATTTTATTTCACTGGCTTTTTATTTTTAAATTAATTATATGAAGCATGCATTGTTTTTCTAATCAGAATAATAAACTGAGTAAGAAAACATACTTATTATAAATCAAAACAAAGAACAGAATACAGTAGGCTATGACTGTACTCTATAATTAAAAAATATATAAGTCAACAACTAGAAGGTTCTGTCCTGACGTGATTTTAGTAAATTTTTATGATGAGAGATGGCAGATGGCAGATTAGGGACTTTTTTTGGCTGTTTTCACTTTCTTGCATAGCTTTTCTCATAACATTTAAGTTAACAGGTAGCATTATCTGCCACGATTCTGGCACATGTGCAGCAGACAGCTGACATTTTGCCATGAGCAGGTTGCTTGCTAGGAATACAACAACTTGGTGATGAGGTAAGTAATTTATGTTGACTAAAATGAAATTATGAGGTTCAAGAATCTTTCTCAAAACAAAGTTTCTAGGACTTCTGGCCAAGATGGAGGATTAGCCTGACACGCTTGGTTTCCCTCTACAACTAGAAAGGAATACAACTACCTCAAAACAAAAGATAACTAGAAATTCCAGAAAATAAAACTACACGGAAGCCCAACGTACGAAGTTATAAACCAGAAGTGCTTGTCAGACAGGTAGGAAGAGTGAAACCAGGTGGTGCTGTTTACAGTAGCACCAGGGACAGCAGCAGGGGGAGCAATCCCGGCTGCAGTTGAGCCCTGGCAGCTCGCGACTCCAATGCTGGAAAAGGCAGCCACCGCATTGCCTCAGGCGGTGAGGCCCAGAGGGCAAGAGGACGGATCCCAGTCTCCCAGGAGAGAATAATGGCAGGAATCCATTTTGGACCCCCGACCCCACACAAAGTGCCACAGTACCATGAAAAAGGTTGCGATCATCACCAGTCGCTGGATAGTGACGACAAAGCACCACAGCGTGGCAAAAAAGGTTGCAGATCGCTGCCATTTGCCAGGTAGTGATGACAAAGCGCCACAGCACAGCGAAAAAGATAGTGGATTTCCACCGGTCACTGGATTGTGACAAATACATGGGCTCTGCCCCCTATAGCCTGCCCAAGAAGCAAAGCAAAACACATCTGTCAAAATGAGGCAGACAACTATAGAAATCCTGGTGACGCAGCTCATCAGGCAGCAGATGAAGAATTTGACAGACAAACAAATAAGAAACCTTTCAGAGGCTCAATTCAGAGCTATAGTCATTAGGTGGCTTACAGAATTAATGAAAGATTTGGAACAAGACAAGAAAGGATTGAAAGCCACTCATACTGAAAAGAACGAAAACACATACAAGACAAGTGGTGAGGAAATAAAATCCAGAGATCAAATCAACAAACTGGAACATGGGGAAGGAACAAGCAGTCAACCAGTGCGGAAAGAGGAAACAGAAAGCAAGGAAAGTGAGAAGAGGATCAAAAACCTTTGGGACAGCTATAAGAGATCAAACATTCGAATTATAGGATTGTTAGAGGGTGAAGAAGAAGAACTAGAAATTGAAAAATTATGTGAAAAAATAATGAAGCAGAACTTCCCAAACTTGGGGTAGTAAGACTTACAGGTCCAGGAAGCACAGAGAGTTCCAGAAAAACTGGACCCAGGGAGAACCACTTCAAGACACATTATAATCAAATTGTCAAAAATTAAAGATAAAGAGAGAATCTTAAAAGCAGCAAGAGAGAAGAAAAGAATCATCTACAAAGGGGTCCCAATTAGACTATCAGCTGACTTCTCAAAGGAGACCCTGCAGGCAAGAAGGGACTGACGAGAAATATTCAAAGTAATGAAAATCTAAAACCTACAGCCATGAATACTCTATCCAGCGAAATTGTCATTCAGAATAGAAGGGCAGAGAAAGTGCTTCCAGGACAAAATAAAACTGAAAGAGTTCGTTATATCCTAACCACTAATATATGAGATGTTAAAGGGACTGGTTTAGAAGAAGGAGGGTCAAAACTATGAAAATTGCATCACAAGAACCAACAACAGAAGCTAGGGAATCGAAACAAAGGCAAACTAAATAGGCAACGAGAGTGGAAAAAGAACTATAGGTATGGGGAACATACTGGGGGGAGGTCAGCAGGGAGAGGGAAGGGTGAGAGGGAGGGAGATGGTACAGGAATTAAGAAGCATAGTAGGAGGGAATGGAATAACAGGAAGAGGTTGAGAAGAACTATATATGCACAACCAATGGACATGGACTAAAAAGGGGGGACAACTGGAGGGAGGAAGTCCACTGGGTGGAGGGGAGCAGAGGGAAGGGAAATTGGGACAACTGTAACAGTATAATCAATAAAACATACTTAGAAAAAAAAGTTTCTAGAATATGATACAGCAAAAGCTTTTAAATGGATGAATTGTGATCCTAGATATGCCTTAATGCAAATTTGATGCTACTGAATGTTAAACTCCTCAAAGCAGTGGATTGACATGAAATACTGGCAGCATCAAACTATTTTATATAAATAATATTCATATAATGTAATTTTAAAGAGAGATAGGATTTTGTCTTTATAATAGAGACACATATAATGATAGCTGATCTCTGGAAGGTATTAGACTCTGGTTATAATAATCACAATAATTGTAGCAGTTCATGCTAGCTCAACTGCACATCTCTTCTTCATTTGCTCCTAAACTAATTTGTTCTACATATGAATATATAACACTCATCAATTTAAAGTGCCATCCCTTGGCTATGTGGGTCATTAAAGAAAATACATAATGTATGAGTTCAACAATCCAAACTTAGAGGGGGGAAGTCTTTTTTAGCCAAGTGTGAAATCACTGCTACAAGGCAGACTTTGATTTTAATCCAAATTAAGCCATGATCACAAATGCCTATCAATAAATTTCAGCGTTACTCACAGATTTTATTTTGAATAGAGCTATTATACTTCGGTTCCAATATTCATCATTAAAACAATTGACATCAGATCATTATATAGATAACTCTGTGAAGTTACAGAACTTTTCCATAGGACATTGCTTTTCCAAAAGACAAGCAATCAACCCTAAAAATGTGCTGAAGTCATTGGGACTAGTTCATTTAAGGAACACGACTCAACACCAGGGATGAAAATGAGTTAAGTAGGACTAAATATTTCCCATTTTATGTTCATACTTTTTGGGGCTCTATGGTATATGGAATATAAATAAGTCACTAAAAGAAGGATTATAACATACTTGGTGATCATGTATGACATTATTTTTGACTATTTAACCATTCCCATTTTTATAAATATTATGTTTCATTTCCTCAAATCTAGTTTCAGTTGCAGAGTTTTAAATAGGATATGTCCATCTTAACAAATTAAGTGCATTCAAAAGCAAAATCTGTCTGTCTAGGATCACTCTATTCAACCTTGAATAGTAAGGGTAATAGATTTTTCAGGGAGGTGGATTGATTCATTACCTTTATCCAAGTGCCCTCTTCCTCTGAACATCTGAAAGTAGATAAGATTCAAAACTTAGGAAAGTTGGAACATTGCTTTCAGGAATATGGCTATGTTACAGTTTTATGTTGAAAGGGGTCAGTACAAAAGGTTAAATTTTCCAAGTTTTTTTCAAACTATGACATGTTGAGGTAAATACTGACTCTCTTGACAGTTTAGCAATTTTTGCTTAGGTAGTGCTCTTAAATATAAAAATTTTAAAATGGAGGTCTGTTTTCTTTTGAATTGATGGATTTCTGGGCAATAAACAGAAATACATTATTTTTTTTTCCTCCAGGAAATTCTTTGCAGTTGAAATGAAGAGGAAAAAACACTATAGCATATAGCGTGGAGGCATTACATAATACACTGGGGATTACAGTTGTAACATAGACTTGTTATTTTCATTTCTTTTTGAGTGGGGATGTGTGTGTTTCTAAACATAAGCATAAAAACATAGGAGATTTCCTCTTTGTAGTCATAGGATGTTATTTATCTTTATTGCAATTTCTCATGGTATAAACTAAATGTTTATTTTAAATCAATATGAAGATGCTGAGCTAGTTATTAAACATATTAAGTGAATGCATAAAATATTTTTCAATTTTCATTTATTCCTAATTGTAAAATTTTTATATTCTTCCAGCCTTCTAGTAGAATACTAATTCCAAAGCAAGAGTGCTACTAAACTTCATATATTTTACACACTATAAATTTTTTATTTGTATTCTATGTTTAGAAGTCCTGAGAAAAACAACTCGGTGTTGAAAGTTGTTACAACCATATAAACAACTTTAAAGCCTTTGCATGATGATTCTCAATGCAGATCTTGGCATTTATATGTAGCTTAAAATATGTGCTCAACATCGTTATAAACAAAGTACTAAACTAATAAAAATATCAGAAAATATTGCTGATGGCACTGACAATATAACAAGCTTAATGCTAAATGCTCATATAAGTGTGTGTCTGTGTTTTTTATAAAACATTCAAAGATATGGTAGTATAACATTTTTTAAATGTAATAGAGATATTTAGGTAAATTATGTAAGTTAGTAAAAGAATCAAAAGTTGTATGCACTTTCTTGGGTGGGAAAGAGGCATATGTTTGACCTGCAGTAAATATATGTTGAATGGAAATCAAATAAAAGCCAATAGCTTTCACTATTTTACTTCCTGAAGTAAAATAAAATAAAAACTAAACTGACAACATGGTATGTATTTCTTAATATAAAAATAAAAAATTGGTTTTAGTTCTGCTTATTTATTTTACTAATCTCAGTTTTTTTCCTAAATGGCTTAAAAGTTCTTTTTTTTTTAACCTTTAACCTGTGAATGCATTAGTGAGTTTACATTGTAAGTATCATTTTAACCTTAAACAAAACCAAGGAACATATATGGGTTCAAAACTGGGAATCTGTGAGTTCTGCAAGATAGGAACAGAAAGCTCTCCTTAGCTTTGTTGCTTTATGCAGCCCTTAACCTTGCTTTTATTCATTCACTCATTAAGTTCCTACTTTTTTTGATACCTAAGCAAAATGTCTGCTGTTTGACAGTGATAATAAATAATTAATCAAGAAAGGTGGGTAGGATGCGTTTGAGGAGACAGTGCTTGTAAATTTGCATATGGTGGTCTGTTAAGGCTCCACCATCCACATTTGAGAAGAGGTCCGAGGTAACTGTGCACAAGGAGGGGTGACTGGTAGTCCAGGCAGGGATATTCCCTGAGATGGCAGTGTGTCTGACATGTTTGAAGAACAGCAAACAGGCCAGTGTAGAGGGAGTGAGAGAAAGAACAGTAAGAGATAAAGTTAGAAAGGTATGAAGACCACTATAAGCATTTTAGCTTTTATCCTTCATGAGATCTGAAGCCACTGGTGTGTTCTAAACAGTGCAATTCATTGTGAGTTCACTTTTAAGGGATTATCTTGGCTGTCGATTTGCAGGAGGAGGGATCAATAGTGGAAACAGGAGGATAGTTGGGGGTGATGGTATGGGGAAATGAAGTGGTTATGGAGGGAGACGATGAAGTATATAATAAGTTTCCTTCAAAGATTTAAAAATGGAAAATAAAAGAAAAATTTATGCAAGTTTATAACACAAATATGATCACTGTAAGTTTTTAATTTTTGCTTTAATACTTTTAAAAATATTTTTGAAGGAATGCACATTTTAGAAAACAAGGTATACTCTTTACAGAGGCAAAGTTGAAGAGATTTAGATTTAAAAGGTACCCTTGTATGCTGTTTATATAGAATGGTATTTTCTTTCTGCACAAGAACTTCATAATATGTAACAAGAACCTTAGAAGTATTTATAGTCATCCTGATCATCCCACTTCTAGGAATCTATCATTAGGAAATAACAACGATGTCAATGATTTATGTACAAATACATCAATTGCTGTGTTGTTGGTAATAGTGAAAAATTGGAAGATAACTGTATAAATTAGCATAGTTTGTATTGTGTAAGAATTATCTTAAAAGTTGCTTAGAAATTTGGAATAATTTACTGGGAAAACTTATTTGGACCAAGGATTAAAAAATATATTTTATTTTTTATGCTATTACAGTTGTCCCAGCTTTTCCATCTTTGCCCCATTCTACCCAGCCCATCCCCCACTGGGCCAAGGCTTCTTTTTTTTTTTTTTTTTTTGTCATTGTTGGGGAGAGAACAATTTTCCAACAAATATTATAGAGATGTATTTAATAATGCTAGTTCTGAGACTATATGAGTTCTATACTCTTGAAGCCAATGCTAATTACTTGTAGATCTATTAAGTGATATTCTATACCATGGGAGAGGAATAAGAAAAAAAAAAAGAAATAACAACCCAGACCCCAGTAATGCTCATACAAATTCTGCTGCATTCTCAGTACTTTAAATCCAGCAAAGATTCAGTCTAAGCTGAGACTGACTAACAATAAAATTTATTACAGTTAATTATTTAGGGTAAAAAATTACTTTTTAAATTATTTTAGCTCTACTTTAAATGCTTGAAAAGTGATTCATTTCCTTTGATTTTTAAAATAAAATGAATCATTGAAAAGATTACAATGGCACTTCTTTGAACTACACTGTCCTCAATGATTGATTATTTGGGGTACTTTTTTTTTGATGAGTTCATTATTTAATTTTCCTCTATATTTAGCTCAGTTCACACTGTTGACAATTTCAAACTAATCAAACTTCCAGTATTTTGAAGTATAGGATTTAAACTTGTTTTTACAAGAAGCTATTCAGATTCTCTCTCTTTACTTACTACTTTGTGTTGACATTCAGTCATTAAGATTGCTACATATACCCACTTCAGTGAAGTGATTTACTTATGGATATGAGATAGAAGAAACTAATCTTCATAAAATAAATAATGAAGCTGCTAGTGACCATATACTTCCACATGTACTTTAAATGCATTATCCTGATGACATTTCTGAAAAAAACTAAGACAAAGATAAAAAATCTCCAAAAAACATAAAGACTTTTGGAGATGAGTATAGTGACTTCTTTCCAGAGGAAGGTACTAAGGACACATTCCTATAATTAGCTCCTAGGATCAGTTTCCTTTACTTCTTCACACAGTATTAAAATTTCATCACCCTTTATGTTAACACCTTTGCTTAGTATCTCATGATCAACGAGAAGCCAAAATTTTAATATAACCAAAGGAATTCAAAACAGGAGTCCAAGAAATGCAGCCACATTTGACTGTGAATTTTGTATCATTTAGACATAGACACATGTCTATGAGAAAGCAACTTTGGATCTCCTGAGAGAGAAAAGCAATTTGAACCAAACTGGAAAAAAATATGAAATTTTCAGAAGTTGAAATAACGGTACCTACATTTAGTTAAGATGGAAATCAAAAGACACTGCCTTGCAGTCAGTTGGTAGCATAGCAGTTTTTAAGATAATCATTGTAGAAGAAGGTAGAGCCCTCCTGACTTCATCTATGCAGAAGAGTTTGATCTTTCTTTAGTTTAGAGAATTACACTCTTTTTTTCTGATCTGGCTTTACATATATGAGTCTATGGAACATAGTTGTCACATACTCATTTTAATTTTTGATAAATAAGTTACTTCACTATCTTGATGCATGTTTAAGTCATGAGATTTTTATAATTTTATTTAGCTTTCTTTCTTAGGTGACTCCATATTCTGGGACTGGATTTGCTATGGCTCAAGTAGCATTCCCAGCATGTTACTCATCTGTGATCCCTCCCATGAATCATGCATAATTCTGTGTCTTTTAGTCAATTAAAGACATTTCTGACTAGCCCTGACTAGTGTGGTTCAATAGCTTGAGTGCTGGCTTGTGAACCACAGGGTCACCGGTTCAGTTCCCAGTAGGGGCACATGCCTGGTTGTGGGCCAGGTCCCTAGTCAGGGACATGTGAGAGGCAACAACATACTGATGTCTTTCTCCCTCTCTTTATCCCTCCCTTCCCTTCTCTTTAAAAATAAATAAATAAAATCTTCAAAGAAAAAAGGAAAACTATTAAAAAATGCTTTCCCAAAATACACGTGAGCCAATTTATAAAATATTTTGATACGACTAACATTTTGACATTGCAGACATTTAATACGCTGAAGTTTCATGAAAATTACTTTAAGAAATATTTGTAATTTTATGTAAATTCAAATGTAAATTTGGAACAATATTTTCCAGTTTTAACATTCATGAATAACTATTATCAGGCAAATATAAAAGTAACCAAAGGGTGACTCAGAACCCACAGGGTCTTTACAGTCATTCACTTATTTACCTCCCCAACACATATTCACTGTTATTTGGAAGAGGAGAAGTGAACTAGAATGTGTACGTGCATGTGTGTATGTGTGTGTGTGTGTGACTATATTTTGCATTTCACATATACAAACTCATTCCATAACTTTAATAATTCAGGGTATGACTTACCATCCCTATTTTACAGATGAAGAAATGAAGGTCTGAGAGTCTAAATGTCAGATGAGACGCACCTGTCAATTGGGATGGCAATTTATGGCATTTTAAACCTAAAGGTCTTGAATGTAAGGTAAATACTACAATGATACCTCAATCTGACTCAGTGAGTCCATGCAAAGCACTCATATATGCAGTAGGGAATGTATAAATTGAATGTAGGTTCTGGCTTAGGTAGCTTTTCATGTGCAAAAGTGATAATATCTGTCTATAGAAATATACACTAATACAAAGTAGAAAGTTATGAAACAAAAATAGATATCTCTCTCTCATATATTATATAAAGTTCTGTTTAGATGAAATTATAACTTAAGGTCTTCATGCCTTTGTTAAATTTCTTACGTGTTCTGTCTATTGAGAAATAGAAAAAGAAGATTGAACCTAAAAGGTAGCAACAAATGGTTATCCAAGTATAATACAGTTATAACCTATAATACTCTAGTTTCTAATAATCTCAGTTTTGGTTTCTGTAGGATGCATTAAGATGGAATGATCCACTTCCAGGTCACAAAAACTCAAGTTCACATTTTTCAGTTCTTCATTCCATTGTCTCTTCTCATTCATCTTTGAGATATGCACTTGGGAGAAGCACAGGAGGAAGGGTCAGGCTGCCAGAATCCCTTTCAGTGTGATTCAGTAGCACAACTGCTTAGTTTCAGGCTGTCGGCACAGTAGTAGACAGGACATAATGTTTCTGCAATTAATCTTTCTGATGTACCAATGATACTTTGCAGAACAGAATGATTACCAGTAGCTACTTGCTCTTTTTCCCCATTCCTGGCCAATGAGCTCATCCAATGAGCCAGAAGAACTGTGATCGAAAACCAAAAAGGGGCCAGAACTATTACCGCTTTCCTTTTCTCAGTATGGTCATTTCCTTCAGTTCACTGAGTTTAAATGGAGCCTATTTGATGAAATAGAAAGTATATTATTGCTAATAATCATCTCTCTCTATATATACATACATATACCATTTTAGCTTTACTATACTCGTAGTTACAATACATGTCTATTTCATACGTGTATATCCTTTAGAGCAAATCATAGTAAAATTTAAACCACAGAGATTTACTTTCCTAAGTAGAACATTGTGAGGTAACATTATCCTCTATTTTCAGAAAGGACAATAATGGTGTTCAGAAGCTAAGTGGCAGGGAGCAGTTTCCTCTGAGCCTCCAGCAGTGATTCCTATTTTTGATAGCTCTGAGGGAGTTAAGCTTTGTCTCTGTCACAGCAGCCTTTTTATACCCGAATGAAGATATAAACCCTGAGGCACCAGAAGGAAAGGATGGAGCCCATATTCTCTGCCCTGTATGCCAGAAGTGACTATGCAACAGCCAGAAACAGAAATAACTGCAAACATACCCACTATTATCATGTTTTTCAGGAAACAAAGCTTTATGTCATTGAGTAATCTTGACAGAGGACAAAAACCAAATTCAGAAGTCACTTTACCTTTGCACTCTGTCAGGAAAGTTGGAAAGCCCAGTTTCAGTGACCAAATGAAATAATAACAGCTCACTGTGCAGTGTTGACCCCACCATGGCTACAATGGAACCAAAGCTCTATGAGTCTGAGGCCCTCACAATGAGTCTTGGGCCCCTGGAAGGCTCCTGGCCCAAAAGTCTGTCCATTGAAATCTGAAGATGAGAGAAATAATGAGGAATGAGATCTAGCTTATGCCTCTCGAACTCTTTGAGATGCTGAGACAAGTGGGTACCTGCTGGTCCAGCTAGCTAGAATGGATAGAATATATTTTCACATTTCACTGTCTTCCATCCTGAAATATGACATCTTCCATCTCAAAATCATGCCTCCTCTTCACTCCTTTCATGCTTCAAGAACAAAGGTGTGAAGTTCTTTCTACTGAGCTATTTTGGACCATGCCTGAGTTTTATTAGTTATGCTAAGATGGTGCCTAAAGCTACAATTATTACCTCGTGTTTTTGAAGCATTTGGTTAGTGAACGAGTGGATTTTCAACAATCTAAGTGCAGGAATATCTCATTCTGCTTTGTATTTCCTAGTTTCCATCAGATTTACTTGCACAGTACATTCTGTAGTAGTTAAATAAATTGTTGTGATTCTGTTCCACTTATATTTTTATTTGTTCATATAAAAGTGTTTGGTCCTTATTTCAATCTGCTTTGTAGGAAACCACAAGATTATACAATTCTTCTAGTATGTATTTTCACATCTCAACACAATTTTAAACAAAAACAACTGGATGTTTGTCCAAGATCACATGATGCTCCAAAGTCAAATATGATTCTAGCAATTGTATTATTACCCTTATTTTCTTTTAGAACTGCAGCAGTGACGTGACTATCTCGAGATTAATTTATGGTCTATTTTGTTAACTGAAGTATCTCAAGTACCCAAAATGGTGATAGATATATAAAAAGTAGTCAATGCTTTAAAAATTATTATTCCAAATATTTGAAGTTGTACACAGCAAAATTGGGTATTCTTATAATGGATATTTCTCATTTACTGTTTTTCTCCATTTACTTATTATAATTAAACTAAATTCACAGGAAGAATTCTTGACAGGTCAAACACATATCAAACTGTAATACATCCTAAATCACCAACCATGGAAAACATATATTCAAGTGATGACATCAATCAATTTATTATGGATCAATTTGCAGCCAAGCATTCCCCTAAACCTGTCTAATGTTTTGGCAAGATACTTGAAAAGACTCACTAAAAATTTATTAGCGTTGCTTGAAATAGTTTTTTTTTTTTTCCTTTCTCTGCCTCAACAAAGAGAATACTGTTTGCCCTCTGAACATATAGATTTTATAGTTTAACATACCAAAGGTTATGCTTGCCAAGAATCACAGTTTTTAATGAGCCTTTATTAAAACCATTGCTGTGTTTTAGCATTCATTTCACATACTGCATTTTTAAAAACTTATTCTATGAAAGTGTATCTGTTTTGTAAATAAAACTTGAATATTAGCTTGGAAATATATTTTTTATCACTTTGCCTCTTCTTTTCAAAAGGATCGAATCTAATTAGTTCAATTAATTCATACTGATGTTGAATATATGCAATAAGTAAACTTTAAAAAGAGAAAACACATTAGTGTTGAAGAACATGTTACTTTCACATGTAGTATTTGTAAGAAAGATACAGCTCTAAATGACTATTTCAGACACTGATTTAATTTTTCAAAGTATTAGCTTGGCACAGTAGCAACAGCAACAAATGCACAACCTTGTTGGTTACTATATATCATGAATTGAAGATTTTCTAGTTTATAGAAGAAAACAAACAGCAAAAATTCAAACTGGACCAGAAAATGTGAACTTTTAAACTCAATTCCTATATACAATAAAAACACAGTTGTTTCTACTGACAATAAAATGTCAAAAATTAACTGAACTTTTCTTTCTAGATGAAATCTGATATAAATGATGGCCCCATATTTATTAATATTTTTCAAGTCTCTCTCCATTTGAGAATGTTTCATAAACTAAAATAAGTGAGTTTTGATTCTTCCAAATGTCACTTTCTAATAAATATGTTGTCATTTTCTTAAGCTTTATTGTGGAATAATTGATATCCAAAAAAATATTGCAAACATTTAATGTATACCTTGATGAGTTTGGACAGATGCATACATTGGTTATACCATAATCACATACCCATGCCCATTACCTCCCAAACTGTCTCTGTGGGTTTTTGGCATGTGCGTGTGTGCGTGTGCAAGTGCACGTGTGTGTGTGTGAGAGTGTGTTTTGTGGTAAGGACACCTAACATAAGATGTATTAGCTGTATTCACTTAATATATTTTGAAGTTCACAATACTGTATTGTTAACTATAGGTTATGTTATACAGCCAAGATATAAAAACAACTTAATATCCAATGTCCATCAACAGATGAATGGAAACATGCACACAATGAAATATTATTCAGCATTAAAAAAATTCTGCCATTTATGACAACATGGATGAATGGATGAACCTAAAGGATATTACATTAAGTGAAACAAGCCACTCACAGAGAAACAAATACTGCACGATTCTAAAAGAGTAGACTTTATAGGAACAAAGAAAAGAGTGGTGGTTGTCAGGGGCTGGGGCATGATGAAAATGAGGAATTGTTCCTTAATGGGTATAAAGTTATTTTTTTAATGTAAAATGGATAAGTTCTAGAGATCTACTATATTTTCAACTACAATATTGAGAATTTAAGCTAAGCTCTTTTATTCCTTCTCAAAAGAAAAGAGAATCAGAAAATTTGTAAGTCACTGATAAATGAAATAACTGAAAGCCAAATGATGGATGCATTGTTAAGAGTTCCCTTAATTTACTGGGCTTTGGATTACTGCTCTATTTTATACTGTGTTTTGAAAAAGAACTCCACATTTTTATTTTGTATTGGGCTTTACGAATAACATAGCCATCTTTGATCAGTCTTGTGTGTTCAATATTCTTAATTAGAAAAAATTCCTAAATGGGAAGTTATTTTTTGATTTTCTTAATATTTAAAAATGATAACTGATTGGAAAGTAAACTTTGTCAGTAAAATAATACAAAATAGAAGTGTATATGTGACACTGAACTAATAAAATGTATCTTGGAGTTACTAGTGTTCTTCAAAGAGTTTAGAATCTCTGGTTTTGGAAACTGCTTCAACAGTGTAAAGAAAATAGCCATAGGCCTAAAAATATAAATTAAATTTAAATATTAATAATTACATAAAATAATAGTATTATCAATATGAATTTCAAATGAACAGTTATTAAGGGAGAGGACAATGAATGTTTTTCTTTGCAATTAAAAATATAGTGATAGAATGTATAAATAGGTGCTTTGAATTATATACAAATCAGGAAGTCATTTTTAGTTTCTTCTATGACCTCTACAAATTACAGGAAATGTCAGAGGAAACATAAAAATTCATTATATAAATTTACATTTAAAATTAAATTCCAACTAATGTGAATTTGATTTGCATAAAAATAAATCTTTTCAGAAAAATTTTCCAATGAAAATCAAAAGCTCCATATGTACAGAAACTTATATTTTGAAATAATTTATCAGAAACCCATCCCAATATTGTCAGTCTATAAAATATTCTTAGCAACTGCATCACATCAATAATAGTTTTAAATTAAATATTACCAAAACTGTTTGATATCAAACATTTGCATAGAGTAACTGACATCACTTTCAATAAGCTGTTTGAAAATGAAGTTAAAAGTATGAATTTTGATTAAACTTATATAAGAATGATCCAGATAAATCTTATGATCAATCAAGATACGTTAACAAAGGGTTACTGTATCATATAAATTTATGACACCAAAATATCATTTTCTATAATTTGTAAGTTGTTAATTACATGTAATAAAATATTTTAAAAGAAATTGTTTCAGTCCTATCTGGTTCGCTCAGTTGGTTTCAGCCTCATCCCTATACCAAAGAGTTGCAGGTTTGATTCCAGGTCAGGGCACATACCTAGGTTGCTGTTGGACCCCTTGTGGGGGAATGTATGGGAGGCAGCAAACTGATGTTTCTCTCTCAAAATGATGCTTCTCTCTCTCTCTCTCTCTCTCTCTCTCTCTCTCTCTCTCTCTCTCTCTCTCTCTCTCTCTTTCTCTCTCTCTCTCTCTCAAATCAATAAACCTATCCTTGGGTTAGGATTAAAAAAATTATTTGAGCCCTGGCTGGTGTGGATCGGTGGACTGAATGTCAGCCTGTAAATCCAAAGGTCGCTGGTTCAATTCTCAATCAGGGCAAATGCCTGAGTTGCAGGCCAGGTCCCCAGCCAGTTCATCTTAATATTTAAAAATTATAATATAGTGCTGTTTCCAAATTATGGAAAAATCTTTTTCAAGTACTTTTGTTCTCTTTGATTACATAACTTTCTTCATACCTGCTAATATTTTGTAGAGAGATAAGGAACCTGATTTCTTTTATGAGTAAAACACTGGGTTTAAAATCTAAGCCATAGTTTTGTAGCTCACCAGATATCATCCACTTACATGACTGTCCTGAGCAGATTTTAAAAAGAACTCTTTTTTCTCTCTCAATGAGAAGGTCCTACCAGCCATCATCTGTCATGTTTGACACAGCTGGTGAATGAGAAAAAACACAAATTGTTACAGAATTCTAAAGCAAACTGCACTGTCTTTCAGCACCACCTGGGGCTTCTTAATATATGAAGCAGGAAAAGGAAATATGCAAATTTTGATATTCATTTACATATAGCTGATTCCACTGAATAGTTTTCTTGGGTTTCCTAATGTTTTCACAGTTTTCTCAGCAGACACTTATCAATCATTTTTCTTGTCATTGAGGAACTCATTTTTTTTTTGCACCCATGTTAAGTGTTGCCTGAAGGTACTGCAATTTCTGCCGCCTCTCAAGGTAAGAATTTCCTTGGAAAAGTCTATAATTCTCAACAGCAAAGAAATCATGATTGCTGAAAAAGCATATAGTGATGATTCCCATGCATAATAAGCAACAGACTCCCAGACTTCATTCTTTGCTTTAATGGCACTCTTGATTACCATACGTAGCACATAAAAATGAAGTAGAAACAGTATGGCACTGATGGCAAGCTACAGAGCTTTTCCCTCTGGGCACAGATGCCACTTTGTCCTTGGAGCCCAGCCTCAGTTTGTCAGTTATCACTATCAATGCCTGCCTTTAAGAGACACTAAAATTTAAAGGCTCCTTCTCAAGCTAACTCATATGGGTTTTTCTAGTCAATGTATTGTCTTTGGGAGAGGATGACCTGATAATTAACTAGAAAATTAAGCCAGAATCTATTTATTCCTCAATGGATTAGAATTTTGTCACTATAAATCTATAGTAATTGAAAGACGTTGTATATAGTGTCTCAAAATAACAGTGAGAAAGCCAAGACCTCTTGTTCTCACACTCCTATGTTAACTTACATAATTCCTTTTGATTAATCTTCTTCATTTTTTTAAACAATCTTTAGACAAAATGATATGGTGTTAGATCACTTGTTCTTTTTAATTTAATTTTAAATGTATATATAAAACTCATTCTGGTTACTGCCTCACATATATATTTTTAAATATAATCAAGCTTACAAAATTGTACTTAATGTACAAAAACACATCTGTCTATAAAGTCTCTTTTATTTACATTTTCTAATAATTTTATTTGCTTTGATGAGATTTTGTTCACCAAAGTAAAGATTGCTGGGAAACATGTCTCGTTCAAGTGAAAGCATCTGCATGATTCACATTATAAAGGCAAGTAATAAAGGAGTCTATTAAAGCAACCCAGTCTTTATTCTAAAGAACTATTAAGGAACCATGTATTTTACAACCGTGTCTATACCTGTTATTCACTGAAAGTCTGTGTCCTCCTAAAGTGCATGTGTTAAAGTCCTGTCCTTCAATGTGATGGCATTAGGAGGTATTGGGTGATAATGAGAACATGAGGTTGGAGCTCTCATGAATGGGATAATGCCCTTATATTAAGATATGAGTTTGCTTGCTTTCTTTGTTCTCAGCCATGTGAGGATACGAGAAGATAGCTGTGGCAAACTAGGAGGAGAACCCTTTCCAGACATAGGCTAACTGACACCTTGATCTTGGACTTTTCGATCCTCCAGAGCTGTGAGAAATAAATGCTTGTTTAAGCCACCCAGTCTATGGCACTTAATTATAATAGCCAACAATGACTGAGGCAGTACCCTTGCTGTAAGCAGTAAAGGACAAGGAAGTCACAGAACTGCCTCACCAGAGCTCTTCTCTTCACTCTTAATGTGCTTGCCCATAACAGCACTGTGGCTGGAATCAGTTCATGTCCTAAGTTTCTCAGTACACAGAAGACACATCATTCAGGTATTTAACATACATATTTCTAATTATTTACTGGACATGGCTGAGCATTGGTGATAAAGTGGTGTGTAAAGCAGGCATAATCCCTACTCTCATGGATCTTACAGTCTGGTGGATGAGATCAACAATAAATAAATAAAAAAGAGCCCTGGCTTGTAATGCTGAGTGGATTGAGTGCCAGCCTGTGAACCAAAAGGTCATGAGTTCGATTCCCAGTCAGGCACATGCCTGGGTTGTGGGCCAGGTCCCCAGCTAGGGCACTCAAGAGGCAACCACACATTGATGTTTCTCTCCATTTCTGTCTCCCTCCTTTCCCTTCTCTCTAAAAATAACAAATACAATATTAAAAAAAAATAAAAACAAAGTTGTAAACTGTGATGGATATTATGAAAGAATATAGTGCCACAGTAACAGAACTATTGTACAGATAGGCATTGTAAAAGAAGGAAGGGAAGGTTTCTCTGAAAAAGTTATATTGAAGTTCAGAGAGAATAGGTTTTTCTTTTCGGTTTATAATGATCTCTGCTTGGCAATGGAAAAGCCCAATGGCTCCAACAGCACTTTCTTCTCCACGAGAATGCTTCTGCTTTCCTCTTTTCTCAGAAAACAACTCTCCTGTTTTTCATTTGTTGAAATTCTTACTCTTTGCTTTCTCTTTTTCCAATATGCCTTGTTTTATAACTAAATTGAGAAAGTTTATTTAATTGCATTCAATATTATTTTTCCTTGAACTTGATGTAGTCAATGTAATATCAGTTTATATATTGAAATGTATACCAAAAGGCAAAGGCATTGAATCATGGTATAAATTTGTCCTAATTAATGTCCTCAAACTAGCGACTCTGTAAGAGAAAAAATATATTAACCAAAAATTAAGTACAAAACATTAGCTACTGAGAAATGTTACAGATTTTCTTGGCAATAAGATTTAAAAATTATTCCTCTTGTGATTCTTCAGAAAAGTGAGAATTCATGACTCATAGTAGATATAAGTAACAATTACTCATAATATTAAAAAATAAGATAGTGTGCTAATAAATGTTAATATATTAAACAGAGGCAGTTTTCCTCTTTCTCTGCTACTATTTGTTATGTATATTTAAGCAGGGAAATTCTGAGATTATGTTCTATCTTTGCATTTTAATTCTAAAAGGTTAGTCAACCTGGAAGGATTTTACTCTTGATGGTAAATTCAGGAGGCACTTAGCAGGGAAATCTGTATAATGCTAGCTGATAACCTTTGAATGTTTGTAGTGAGTTTAACCTTTGTGGCATAGTCTGTGTAGCTGAGGATTCATTTTTATGAGTCCCATGAATATACCATTTAAGGGTAATTGTTACCAGCTTCCAATACAAAATGATTTAGAAAAAGTTCTCATTTTTAAGTTATTTTAACTCATAAAATTACATCAGGAATCTAATTGAATTTCAATTTGTTTTGTATTTACTAATCTTAAGGGGAATAATTCACCAGCTAGAGTTTTTAATGGTACAAGAAGTGACTGGCTGAACTGAAATAATTACTGTAGTGTAGGGCAGAGTAAAATAAATCTTTTAAATGAATACAATGCATTGATGTACTATATTTTTCACACTATAAGATGCACCTGACCATAAGATGCACCTAGGTTTAGAGGATGAAAATAAGAAAAAAAAAAAAAAAACCAAAAAAAAAAAAACCTAAACCAAATGGTATACTAACATATTTAATAAAACAAAACAGAATAATATTTCAGCCATTTAAAGTGAACAACAGTCAACAGCGGTATTAAGAACCATCATCACTGTCATTTAACAAATGAGGAGAGCCTTTAAGGTTTGAGTACTCTTCTAGTTTTCTGGGAACCCCAAGAACTTATCATTGCTAGTGTCAGAGTTTATGGGGGCCTCTACTAATAGGCATTAAGGGAGTTAAGAGGTATCACTAGTTGTAACAGTCACTGAGAGTATCACTATCCTAGTTACAGGTTCTGTTGAACTACCCCCAGTGCCTGTTACAGCTAGTGATACCCCTTAATCCCCTCAGTGCCTGTGTTACTACTAGAATAGTGACCCCACCAGAACTCCCTTTATATACTACAAACTTTAGCACTTATGGCTGCTCACCCAGTTACTTCTGGCCTCCTTACACAGAAATCTGCTGTGCACTGGAAACAGTATGGAGGTAGATGAGACAGCTGTAGCATCTAACGGAGCCAGTAGCTGGCCGAGAACATGTTACTTCAACTTCACCCATCTGCATCCATGATTGGCAGAGCTTAAGACACAGTGATTGGTGATTGGAGGCAGTTCTACTGACACAGACCCCACCCAGTGTCAAAGACAATTGGTAATTGGCACTGTGCCTCATACCCATTATTAGCCTTGGCTGATTCAACAGGTCAGTGGTTGTAGCTGGGAGTGTCAGGTGGCTCTCTGCACTCTCCCAGGTCCTGGGTGATGGGAAGAGGCGAACAGCAGCTGACTAGATGCCCTGAGATTCAGCAGTAAAGCGGGACTTTTAAATGTCCCTGGGAGTTTCGCGTGGGCCCGTCGCTTCCTCTTCTAACAGCTGCCGCCACTGCTGACAGGTCAGGTAATACACATCATGGTCTATGACACAATATTTACTCCATAAGATGCATAGGTATTTCCCTCTACTTTTGAGGAAAAAAAAGAGCATCTTATGGAGTGAAAAATATGGTATTTATTCACCAGATTTAATGTCTTAAAAATCTTATTAAAGAGTTTAATGATATGTAAAATAAAAATTCTTTTAAAGTACCCAACAGATTTCTTGACTTTATGACAGTACTGATAATACACAGAAATAATGTTTCAAGGAATAGTCATATATAAAATATACACACATACATAAAATATATGAAGTACAGGTAGAAATATGTCTTTAACTGATGCTAAATAACAGACCCAACTAATTTTTTACTTAAATTAGCACCTGTGAGTAATTGAAAGCCATGCCCTTAGAATGCCTGCAAGCTTTTATCAATAGGGAGAACCTGGATGCGTACATAATGATGCTCTTCAACACAGGTAAAATGACCAGAGAAATAGCTCTTTAAGACCTCTCCCACAACATAAAATACTCATTCATACATCAACTTAGGCAGTTTCACGAGAAGAGGCCCATTTTGAAAGTGGGTCAAGGTTTCAGATTATAAAGTTGGAGGCTCGTCATGCTTCACTTTCCCTTTGTACTCCCACCCTGTTAATTCAAAATTCTGCACAAGGAGCAGCAGTAATTAAACCTGCTCTGGACCACCACCAAGGTTTTATATCAAATTTCTTTCCTGTTTATATTTGAATTACTCAGAAGTTATCTGTGTGTCCTTGGGACATATAGGACCTGTTTTTCTAAACTCCCTCTGTACAAAGAATGTAATCTTAGCTGACTGCATTCTGGATTCTATCATTGTATTTCTCTTTCAACTGAGAAATCTCAGAGTAAAGAGTGAAAATAGTAATCCATCATAATAGTCTCTTTCTCCCAATTCAGAAAAATAAAACAAAACAAAACACAGAAACTACATTTTTTGTTTAAAAGGATTTATTGCATTTTATCCTTAAATTATCCACTTATGAAAGAATTATAAGGTTGTTTTTAATATAATTTTCAATTCTGTTTATTTTTGAAGTTTTATTTGGGTCGTTAATTGGAGAACTATTAACTGGAAAATAGAGCAGTTAGCTGTTATTGATTGACAATTATAAGATCGTCTAGGAGGTTAACTGATTACTGATTATTGTGCACTGATAAAGTGGATAGGTTTGTTAATTGTGCTATCTACCAAATAAAATTTTAGACTTCTAAATAACTATGTTCCTTGATAAATATTCTTGGAAATTTTATATTGGGCCATCCCAGTGATTTTTCTTACTTCAAAAACTGCAACAAAGAGAGTAATTACTTCAGAAAGGAAATAAATATATACCTTTTATTCTCTCTATATCTTATGTCTAAATATAAGCCTTATTGTAGCACCAGAACTAAAAATTCAGCCATGCTTTCAAGATAGGCATTCTCTAATAATTTAAGGTATTTGGGAGAGCATCTAATTCAGTTACTGCTCATCGCAGAAAAATAAACAAATACTGAGAAATAAATTGTTCAAGTAACAATGCTCATGACTCAATCAGGATACTAAAATTGAGTATTATGTCCAGTGTTCACTGTCTTATACTTGATGCTTTCAGAATTGGCTTTTGCATGACATTTTATCTCTGCTTGGAAAATTGTCTTGAAAATTATTTAGAACGATGTTGGGTTCTTTTTATCTTTTTGAAAAAGCTTGTAGAATATTCTGATATATATATATATATATATATATATATATATATAGTACATATTGTTAGTCAAAATATTTTCTATTTAAATATTCATGAATGAAATTTGTGAATTAAAAAACCTTCAAATTTGGAAAAAGTAAGCACATATTTAGTATCTGAGAGAATGGCAACTTTTAGCTAAAAGCACATCTATATAGGCAGTGCTGACACACTTCACTGGGTACAACTCAATGTATTTTTTTATTTTACAAATTAAATGGAAAAACAAACCCTTACTTCAAACCACAGATTTCTTCACCTAGCTGCTTCTTGTCGCCTTTAGTTTTCATCATTGAATTATCATTATGTTTGCCTGACTCAGTTCTCACCAGTTTCTCATTCAATGAATAGATTCAATTCTAATTTTTTGGTGTGTTTTTGGTCTAAATTTGAAATTCAGTGGCATATTTCTCCATGATTTAAAAGGAGTACAATATATATTCAGGATAAGGTTTTGAGTTCTTCTTGCAAAAACAATGTGACAATGAAGTTCACAAAAACTCAAACACATTATAATGGGATAAAAGAGAAGTTTACACAAGATTAATATGACTCGTGTTGGAAGTAAACATTATACTACCTGTTGACAGTCACTTTCACTTCCTCAGAAAGAACCTCATTGTATGCCACAACTGTATTTTTGATCTAGAGAATGAAATTACCTGCAAGCACTACACCTTTTTATTTCTTTAAATAAGTTACTGGTTAGTTGCTAAACTAATTTCTCTTGTGTACCTTAGAAGCACAGATGGTACATCATGGAAACTTTCCAAATGCCCACCATCACACACACTATTAAAACCATGCATTTTTCTTGGGATCATTTAGGAGATATTCCATGGAATTTATTTAGGTATACCACCTAAAGGATTAGGAAACAACTTATTCCCCAAGTATCTCTTTTTGAAATAAGTACACCACACTCTCCCTTATTAAGAGAAAATGCCATGAAAACTTATAATTATCAATTGTCTCTGATATATATTCATTTACTTTAAACATTAAATAATGTGTATTATCACAATGTATAATATGTGATTTCTAAATCTCCTTTTCATAGCCTTGATTCAAACCAAAATTACCCTGTTTTTCATCATTTCATAAGTGTGTAAAGAAAAAGTAATTTAATAGATTCATGTTAACCAATATTCAACAGCTCATCTACAGATTATTGATATATTATTAGTTTCTTTACATTTAATTGTTTTTGTAACAGCTAATGAGTTAATAAATGTCAAACTTAGACTACTGCCCCAGTTAGATTATTAACATGCCTTGAATAGGGCAATGAAATAATGCTTCTCTGACAAGACTGATGAGTACATAAGACAAGGAAAGTTTATAACTACTTTGACCTACTCTTACATATATTATACTGCTAATAGTGATAGTTAAGTGTCAGTTTTGTGCCAAAGTACAAGTGGAAAATTATAATGGGAACTGTAATCCACCCCACCATTCTTTTAACATTGTTTCTGTAAATGCTGAAATGTAGCTAATAGATGAACCGCATGTTTGTATAAGAATCCTAGGAACTAACTTCAAAAGATACAGACTCCAAACTTCAAGCATCCTAGCTCCAGAAGCCTTGCTGACCTCAGTGGAGCCAGGATGATGTATAGTGGGATGACAAAATTATAGTGATGCACACCATACCATCACTTGCCTTATCAGAATGGCTTATATTTGTCTGCACATAGAGAGCCTTTCAACCCCCTCCCTTGATCACTTTGCTTTGTTCCCCTCTCCCTCTATATAAAAATCTCTGCCTCCAATGAGATGATGGAGTGGGCTTTGAGACACGAGTCTCCCATTTTCCATGTTGCCAGCACCTGAAAATAAATCATTTTCCTTTACATGAGCATCTGCTTCTCGAGTATTGGCTTTCATAGAGGACGGCAGCCAGGACTATATTTTGGTTACGTTAATGTTCAATAAATTTGATTCCATGATGATTTTAGGTATTCTCCAAAACAATGGAGGTTGGAGAAGTTAAGAAACTTGCTTAAGTTTACAAAACTATTGAGAAGAAATTCTAGGACCCACCCCTCCATGAATTCAAGTCCAGAACTTCCAAGTAAATTATATGATAATAAGAGCAAAATGTAAAAATACAGTTTTTCTCCTTGAATCTTTTACTTCTTGTCTCTTATAAAGACTGAAAGTTTTACATAAGGTAAAATTTGCCTTAAATTTCGTTTAATAATCTAAATTTATGAGACTATAATTTTGAACAAGAAAACATAACTATTAAAAGGGTCCTAAAACATGTTAAGTTAAAATGTCAGTTTAAAAAAATTACCTATCATCAAAGATGTTTAAAAAAAAAATCAACTAAGGGATTTTCGGCCATTATGGAGGCATAGGCACACATGTTTCACCTCCTTGCACAACCATAAGAAGGAACACAACTACCTCAAAACAAAAAATAACCAGAACTACCAGAAAATCAAACTACATGGAAGCCCGACAAACAAAGATATAAAGAAGTACTAGTCATCTAGACAGGTAGGAGAGGCAGAGATGCAGAGTTGGGGTGGAGAGGAAGTGGCCTGGTGGTGGTGGTGGCTGTGGTTGGCTAGTGAAATGGGCAGTCACACATTATGAAAGTCAGGAGAGACGCTTGGGGAGTGATCCCAGCCCCAGGCCAGACTACACAGCTCACAGTTCCAGTGCTGGGAAAATAAAGCCTCATTGCTTCTGACCGTGAAAATCAGTGGGGGCTAGGGCAGTGGAAGAAACTGCCAGTCTCTCAGGGAAGTCTGTTTAGAGGGCCCTGGTCCTAAAACATCCACAAACCCACCTACTCTGGGAACCATCACCAGGACAACAGCTAGAGGGTGCTAGTCACATATAGGAAATGGATGTAGTGACTGGAAAAGTGGCATGTGCCAAGGAAGTGGCATTGTTAACTCTCTGATTCTTCCCCCACATACAGCACCACAAAGCAGTGAAACTGGTCACCAAAACTGACAAATACCTAAGGTTCCACCTCTTACAATGTAAAATATGTTACAGAGGCAAACACAGGAGGCTGTCAGGTTGAGGAGACAGAGCAGTATGGCCAAAAAGAGGGAGCAGATCAGGGCTCCAGAGGGAGAACTAAGCAACGAGGAGATGGCCAATGTAACAGGTGCATAGTTCAAAACACTGGTGATAACAATGCTCACTGAAATGACTGAGTACAGCAAATGCATAAAAGAAGAAGTGAAGGCTATATTATGTGAAATGAAGAAAAATCCACATGAAACCAATGTTGAAGGGAAGGAAGCTGGGGTTCGCAAGAATGATTTAGAACATAAGGAGGAAATAAAGTCAACTGGTACCAAATGAAGAAACAAGAATTGAAAAAATGAGGAGAGGCTTAGGAACCTCTGGGACAACTTTAAGCTTACCAACATCCCAATCATAGGGATTTCAGAAGGAGAAGAGAATGAGTAAGATATTTAAAAGTTATTTGAAAAAAAAAAAATGAAGGAAATCTTTCCTAATTTGGTGAAGGAAATAGACATACAAGTCCCGGAAGCATAGAGAGTGTCAAACAAGCTAGACCCAAAGAGGTCCACACCAAGACACATCATAATTAAATTATAAAGCTTAAAGATAAAGAAATAATCTTAAAAGGAGCAATGGAAAAGCTGTGAGTTATCTACAAGAGAGTTATCTATAGGGGGGGATGTTAAGAATAGTAAAGTAAATGGAGTAGCCAAAAAGCTTATATGTATGACTCATGGACATGAACTAAGGGAGGAGGGATTGCTGGAGGGAAGGTAGGCACCAGGCAGAGGGGGTCAAAAGGAGAAAAATTTAGGACAACTATAATAGCATAATCAATAAAATGTACTTTAAAAATAAAAAAAATTATCAACTAAAAATTACCAAGTAGAGAAGGACATTGCAATGAAACCAAATCCAGCTGAGATCACAATCCATTGCTCTTCATAACCCCATCTCTATTGTCCCAGCATATTACTGTCACAATGTGTGTGTGTTTCAATAAATGAAATCTTGGATTCATTTCCATCTGCTTAGATAGGGCTATTAAGGTTAATACTCCAAAGTTCTGTGGTCAAAATTAAAAAATAAACCAGATGAAAATGATAAAGATTAATTTAAATTTAGCAATTTAAAGAACCAAATTAATACAAATTTTGAAGAGTAATAAGGTTATTTTGACTTTATCAAAGTGAAAAAAATCAACCAATCAGTTTTCTTGATATTACGTATAAAATCCTTTACTTGAACATTGACTACTCTGCTGGAAGGAAGAGTGTAATTTCCTTCAACTTTCCTAGTAAACAGGTTCCTCATAAACAAGTATATATGAAACAGAAAGAGTAGAATAAAACTTTTCAGGAGAAATTTTAATCATACCTTTCACATATATTTGTGATTGATCTTTTTTTTCAAAAATCAACCTTTCACCTCTAGTAGTGTTTTCTCTGTGCCTCTTGAGTAGCAGCTACTCAAAAATACTCTAAGTGAATTGCTTAATGCACTGCTTGAGTATAAATGCACGAGAAACAAAGATGTTGTTAGGCTGTGATGACAAACTTGGCAAGGCTGTGGTTTTGAGAATCATTCTACTCTGACATTTAGTCATACTGATCACCTAGTTTTTTCCTAGAAGATGGTGTCAAACTAATGACTGATCTATGTGGATCTAAGCTGAGAATGTTGCTTTGGAGGTGAACTACATTTTAGTATTTTAGTTACGAATTAAAGTTGAAACAGTGCCAGAATGTTTGGGTTGCCAAGGAGTAGCTACAAATTAAATTTTGAATGATAATTCATACCCACAGAACTTTGTCCAAAGTACAGAAACAAATTAATGCTACAACAATAAATTAGAGATATACTTTTATAAAATGCAGAATGACAACTTATCTAAGACTTTTGACATATTTGAAACATGATGTTAAATCAGAAAGGCCATGTACCAACATCTATGAGGGCCATTTCCCTTAACAGTTTAATTAAAGACTCTGTTCTCCATTAGACTGCTTATTATGGTGGTAATTATCAGTACCTAGTAGGGCCCTCAGCACATAGTAGCCACTCAATATTATTAAATGATTAAATGAATCGTTGAGAAGTCAAAAATTTTAATTTTGTCTGTATTGTTTACCCATGGTGGAGGGGCACATCTTCTGCACTCATTGACTTGGTTATATTTATCTGTTATTGGCTACAAAATGAGAGACTGAAAAAGAGAAGGGCAAAAGATGAAAGAAGTAAAACAATTGAGAAATCTAACCTCATTATACAGTAAAGATCTAAAATAGTTGTTTTATTGAGGGAAACTCTATCATAATCTTCATGTAAGAAAGGCATGAAATTAACTTAAATACTAACATGGTTTTGTAATAATGAAATTACTCTGAAGTCTAAAGGGATCTTCACCAAATAGACTTAAAACATCAAAATGAATCATTCAATACACCTGTAGCCAAACTGAGAAATATCTATATAGAAATGAAAGAGGGAATAGTCAAATCTGCAGCATAGTGAGGAAAAAATGATTACCATTAAGTAATTATATTACTGGAGGTTGTGTAGCAATATGGTTGAGAAAATAAGATCTGGAGTTCAGACTGCTAAGCCTCTAATTCCAACAAGGCCACTTATGCTCTGTGCCCTGAGCAAATTATTTAACTTTCCTATCCCATAATTCATGATCTAGAAACTGGTTAACAATGACAGAATCTATCACATAGTGTTATTGTGAGACACAAATAAATTAGCATATAAAAATATATATACATATATATGCCAGGTTTAAAAAAGTATATATAATAATCATAATTATTATCAGTTAAAGCCAATAAATTGTTAGCAAGGTAAGTATCTGTGCAGCTAAAATCTAATGAATTAGGAGGTTCCCTTGAAAACTGTTGCTTTAACATTATTTTACTAGAAGTATTATTAGTGAGGTGTATTATATATGCCCAAATATTACACATACTACATTGAATTATATACAGGTCAGATAACCTACTTTTTCATGATTATAAAACATGTATAAATATTTAAATCAAATAATATAATTTTTAATCCTCATCCAAGAGTAGATTTTAGAGAGAGAGAAGAAGGGAGAGAGAGAGAAAGAGTGAGAGAGAGAGATATTAATGTGAGAGAGAAACACCAATAAGTTGCCTCCCATAGAGGCCATAACCAGGGATCAAATCCACAACCTAGGTATGTGTCCTGACCAGAAAAGAACCCGTGACTTTTTGGTGTATGGGACAATGCTCCAACCAACTGTGTCAGCCGACCAGGGCTCAAATATTATAATTTTATGCAAATATATATTTAAAGGTAAATGCTTATTTCCAGTATTAAGATTTTATTCCCCATAAGAAAAACTTCCAAGCCAAAAATGAGTTATGTTATTATTTGACATGGAAATTTCTAGTAGATCTTATTACAACTCATTATAGTATCTGTGAACTACAATAATAAACAGGCCACCATTATGCATGTTTTTAAAATCTCATATAATCTCATCACATACTCATATTGAGTTTAAGAAAAGCCGTTCATTTTTCTGTCTGACTGCTATAACAAATGCAAGCCATGGAGAAGAACATAATTGCTAGTTTTTACTGATAGCTATCAATCTGCCTTTACAGTCATCTTCAAAACTATGACTTAATGAGAAAAATAAAGCTAAATAAGAGATTAAAAATTTAGTTAACTCCAAGACATAGAAGGCATGGGTATCAAAATATACTGCATCAATACTGATATATTTCTGTGGGAGTCTAAGGACAACATTCTGGTTTTTCTGAACTCATAAATAAATGCTGAATGACTAATTTAAACATGAAATGTGTAGGACATTTATGGCAATTCAGGTTTAATATAAAAATTATCAAGGTTTATCTTGAGTTTTTATAAATGAATCATAGTTCTCAGTAATGGTAATATTCTAGTGAAAAAGATAATGATATTAGATTTTTAATTAGGTAATCCTCAGCAGGAGTCTGGAAATATAGGTTTGGGTCATGGCTCCTCTTCTAGGTTGGTTATGCTCCTTCTGTGCTGTTAAAATAAGGTAGGACTTTATTATATGGACTGGTGGGAATTGATCCTACTATTTTTAAGGTAGTCTGATACTTGAAAATGTAAATGTTAAAAATGAATATTATATTTTCAAGTGTCAGAACATGAAACTGTCCCTAATACTACATTAGTCTTAACTGGCATTTTTCTACGCTCTCTCTTTCATGTGCCCCAATACACAGCTGCATTGTCCTTTGTCTTCTCATTACCTTCATTGTATCCCAACAAAAATACCTTCTTTTTCCAGTGTGTAGGGTCTGTGGTGGAGCAACTAAAGAACAAGGAGGAAAATCAGGGCTCCCTGCTCTGCTGTCCTCTACACAGTGTGGCTAAACCATTGAGCTCATCAATACATTCCCACTCCACTTATCAAACCCAGATTTTTGTAAATTATTGTCCAGGATAACTTGAAATTAATTAAAGCTCTGAAATTCAGTTCTTCTTTCTCAAAAAAAAAGAAAAAGTAAGAAAACTTTGGTGGTAGCTTGCATGTTTTCTGAAGAAATATTTTTCACTAGAGAGGCTACATTTCAAAACTCTTAAGGAAATATGCACTATGGAGAAAAATTAAAGTGCTATAAAGGGCACCTCTACTGGAGTTAGTCATGGGCAAGAGAAACATGAGGCAGAAATAGCAGTTGGTGGCAGCAGAAAGGCAAGTAGAATATTCACTTGCAAACTCACACTGAGAAACAATATGTTCTGGGAATACAAAACGTGAGAATTTTGCAGTCCTTGAAGACTTACACTCATGGGGAAAATGCAGGTAAAAGAACATGTAGATCAAAGATTCAGGAGCAAACTAAAATGCATACGCAGACTAAATGGACTATAGGAGCCTGTTCTTAAATCCTAGACCCTATGAGTTAAGGGATGGGGAATTGTCAATCTCCCTTGCCAGCAGGTGGAGGCAGTGAGAAAAGTGTGGAATTGTCAGGTTCCATGACTAAAGAGATAAAAGAGGTTGGTACTGTTACTGGGAGAAAAAATCTTTTATAAAATCATTCCTTTATCCTGATTTTAAGTTCTTAAACATTATAAGAAGAGAATATATCTCAATTATATCTTGGTTAATAGGTTTTGCCAGCTTACATATACATCTAATTGTATGAACAATTAATTGAAACAAATTTGAAGAGTGGCTTTTTCCATAACTCACACATTTTGCTGTAGTTTCTAGATGATGAGAAATTTCTATAATTCCATTATTGGGTCATATCTTTACCATAGCATAACTATGCATTCATCTTTAAGGATATAATAAAGTTCTCTCGGCAAGATCATTTAGAAGTTAATCCTTAAACACTTAAAATATAATAAAAGGTACATAATTCATTTTATATAAATTTCCACATGTTTTGCAGTAGTAAGATACATTTTATGGTGTCCTTAAATGTGTGAGCTGGGAGAGAGAAGAGGAGGAAGAAAAAGTTTAGGGTTGAACTAAATTAAATAGGAAAAAGGAAAAATAAACTGTACTAGAAACTTACATGTGGTCAAATGTATGCATATATGAAAGTTACATATATGAACATTTTATTAATGCATCAAATTGTATTAAAACAGTCATATTTCTCAAGCACCTGGAAAAAATTAAAAGGATAATCAACAAATCTCTAATAGGACTTAAAGGTGTCTTTTGTTATCTAGAATGCATCTGGAATAAATATTTGTTGCATTGCACATTACCTATGAGCTTTCATGCCCCTATATTAAATTTAAATAAAGATAATTAATTTATTAATACTTCCACAGATATATGTTGAGTTCTTACTATAAGCCTTGGATTTAAATAGAACAGCTGTTTTTCATGGTGACTTGGAAGTGGTCAGCTGCTTCAGGATGAAGCTGAACATCTCTTTCCCAAACACTGGCTGCTGGAAACTCATTGAAGTAGATTGTGAACACAAACTTTGTACTTTTTATGAGAAGTGTATGGCCACAGAAGTTGCTGCTGATGCTCTGGGAGAAGACTGGAAGGGCTATGGGGTTCAAATTAGCAGTGGGACCATGAAACAAGGTTTCCCCATGGCCATGTCCATCTGCTGCTGAGCAAGAGCCATTCCTGCTGTAGGCTGAGGAGGACTCACGGGAGAAAGTACAAATCTGTTCAGGGTTGCACTGTGGATGCCAGTCTTAGTGTTCTGAACTTGGTCATTGTAAAAAACATATTCCTGGTCTCACTGATTCTACTGTATCTCACTGACTATGGTCCAAAAGAGCTAGCAGAATCCACAGTCTTTTCAATTTCTGTAAAGAAGATGTCCACCAATATGTTGTGAGAAAGCCCCTAAACAGACTAGGACCAAAGCACCTAAGATTCAGCACCTTTCTCGTTACTCCACATGTCCTGCAACACAGTTGTTGGCGTATTGCTCTGAAGAAACAATGTACAAGGAAAAATAAGGAAGAAGCCACAGAATATGTTAAACTTTTATCTAAGAAAATGAAAAATGACAGCAACAGATGTCCAAGAGACATGGGTTGTCCTTTTTGAGAGCTTCTACCTCTAAGTCCAGTCAAATATGAGATTTTCTAAGTGTAACAAAAAAATAAGAACAAACATAAAAACAAGCAAACAAAACAAATAAACAAACAAAAAAGGAACACAACATTTCAAAATCCTTGCCCTTGTAAAGCTTATATTCCAGTGCCAGAGAAAGAATACAAACAAAAAATAAAAAGTTAAATATATAATGTTTTATTTGGGGATATATTTTATAAGTAAAAATAAATCAAGGAAAGTGGTAGAGAATACTAGGAATGTTATAAATTGATAGAGGCTAAAAAAGGCAACTTATGTATTGACCGTTGTATTTGGGACTGGTATCATTAGCTTGTTGCTCCTGGGCAGGTCACATTAGCTCAGGACCTCATAACAGTGAGATGTTTCCCTCAAGTGTATCTTATTTATGTTTGGACTGTTTTATTCAGTATTTAATTTATTCTCAAGCAATAATTTGGCTTGAGGTATTCAGCCTAAACAACTCAAGACTGTGAATGCATTTTTCTTCCTTCTGTTTCCCTTAGAGTGTAACTGTGAGCATAGCTGCTGTAAAACACCAGATGGAAGAGAAAGAGCCTGACACCATCTTTTCTCCATCTGCTCGCCACAGCTCTCATTTCTCATTGTGTAGGAACTGGAAATTTCCAGGCCTCAGATGTGGTCGCATGTGTCCTCTGCTGACTACTACAGATTTGCCTTCAAATGAACCACAGGAATGTTTATTTCGTAATAATCAACAGCAGCTTCTCTTGTAATGTGTTGTTTAGATTTTACATATAGGCTGGCAGCACTGGCCCCAAATTCCAGCCGTAACCTGCAGGTCGCTTTCCCTCTGGGAGCTTTAAAATCACCAATATTAAGTTAATTGTTTCTATTCTTGTCAAGGGCTATAAAAAACAATCACCCAGAGTTTTGAGAAAAGTATGACAATCCAGGATTTGTTCATATTGATAATAATTTTAATGATTTGGCCCAATATCCTTATTATGTACACTGTCACATTATGATACCACATAAAGTGATATACCTTGTAGTGAATATGACAGGAGGCTCTTCTCCATCTAATCTAAGCTTAGAGTCAACTTAGACAAACTTTGGGAAAGCACCCACTTCCACTCAAAGGGTAATAAATTAAGCCATTAATATAGCTCCAGAGGAATGATCCTTCCTTTATGCTTCAAAAATATATACCACTGGGTGAAAAACACATAGTAATAAGTACAACAATTAATAATTAATATTGATCTAATTCTAAATAATTTTGGTATGACCATGAAGTAAAAAGATATTAAATTAAGCACACTCCAGTGAAAGGAAGAGAATACAATCTTGACCAGGGTGGTGGCTTTTCCATGTAGTTCACCTTGAACCATATCTCATACTCAGATATTCAGTAAAAGTTTGATTAATAATTAAAAATTAGTACCTGCCCTTGTCAAATAAATCTATGTAGATGTCAAGGTCATACCCTTGGAATTTAAAGGATCATCCTTTCTATGAAAAGAAAAGTCATAAAAGATATTGAATAATTTAAAAAGCATAACTTAAAAACACTAGCACATCATCAAATGCGTATGAATTAAGAATTTGTCTAAGAAATAATTTAATTTTTAAATCCTATGCAGGAGGTATTTAAATCCAAATCTTTTACATTGGTTATATTATTATACTATGATATTTTCTTCATTTACTCAATACTCATCTCCACACATATGAGCTTGAATGTTTTTATTTTCATTTTTTTATTTTCACCTGAGGACACTTTTTCACTGCTTTTAGAGACAAAGAGAAAGGGAGACATGCAGGGAGAGAGCAAAACGTCGATCTGAGAGAGAAACGTCAATTGATTGCTTCTAGTATGTGCCCAAACCTGCAACCTAAGTAGGTGCCCCGACTAGGAATTGAACACACAAACTTTCAATTACAGGATGACTTTTCAACCAACTGAGCCACGATGACCAGAGACAGGCTTGACTGTTTTTGACACAAGAATTAGATTAGGTTTGGTTTTCTTCAAGCACTTAACTTTTTAAAAAATACAATAATTGAGAAAAATACTGTGAACATGCTTTTAATGACAGATCAAGAGCTCTATCAAAAGTTCTCCACCCCCAACCCCCTTGAAAAAAATCTAGTTTTATTTATAGACTAAATTGGTTATAAAAAAGATATTTTCCTTTTGTATAAAGCAGAGGAATGGTTGCATGCATCTATCGTTTGGTATTGGTGATTTCGGAAACATTAAATGGGTGTCCAATTACAGTTCTTCCACATCCTAGGTTGCCGCATGATTCCTTCTTCTGCCCCATCAAACACACGTAAAAGAGGACTCTGTTCTCAAGTGCCCAGTGTTCCTGGCATGAAATATAATAAATGCCAGCAAAAAAACCTCCTTTTCTTTCTAAACTGTATATAGTAGAATATATATTTCTAAGAAAAATTTATATTACCAATGAACTGAAGATGACCCAAAATAAACAGAGAATTTAAGTTAATGAGTCTTCACACCGCTATACATACATTTGGAATAAAACTTGCTGTTCTCGAACCAATGTAAGAGAACCACTAAACTGATTAAGTAAGAATCCTCTTAAAACTAAATTTAGGGGGAAGTGTCTGTTGAATATATTCATATATATTTTGTCTAAACTTAAACTGGAAATTGTTAACGTACATTAGTAAAAATCACAAAATCACTAAATATAGGATATTAGCATGTAAGACATTTTTTTTATCTCACAAGGTTTTCTGAGAACATAACAATTGATGTATTTATATAATGAATTATACTTTGTGCATATTGAAGTTTCCACTATACATTTTTTAAAAATTAAAAAAAAATGATGTATTTATTTATTTGTTTATTTTTAGATAAAGGGGAAAGGAGAAAGAGAGGAAAAGAAACATCACTGTGTGGTTGCCTCTTACTTGCATCCTCAAATGGGGACCTGACATGCAACTTAGTTATGTGCTCTGACTGGGAATCGAACCAGCGACATTTGGTTCGCAGGCCTACGCTCAGTCCACTGAGCCACACCAACCAGGGCTTCCACTATAAATTCTTTAAATGATTAAAGGTTCCGCTAAAAATTCTATGTATCTTCTTAAGTATAGGTATTTACAATTATAATTTAGTATTTATTTTTAGATAAATTTATTGAGTTAGACCTGTTGGCATTGTTCATATGTCTTATTATTTGGGATGACTTATGTGAGTTAATTGTGCTAAAGCTGTACTAAAAGTATAAAGACAGTTCAAATGATAAAATAGTGCTTTAAAAATACATCCTTTATGTAAATAAGATATATGTGTAATTTTCATAATATATATATATATTTCATAATATATATGTATATATTTATCCCATATTCTCTCCACGAGATACAGTAATTTAAATTAAATAATAAAGTACACTAAAAGGCCTGGCGATATGTAATATTTGGTGTTGTTGATTCCATGGGGGAAATAAACAAGCCCTCATGGCTTTTTTTGAAAAACAATGCACACATTTCTATTCAGACTCTCTCGTGATGAAGTAGTTGTCTCACCATCAGGAGTGTGATGACGTGAAAACATTTCAGAAACCTAGGTAAAAGAACTGCAAAGGTAAAACAAACTATACTGAAAATTTTTATAGTGAGTCATTTGTGAGCAGTTTGTAGTGTTTATTATCAATTGTTTAATTAACTGTACATGAAATATATGACAATATGGTGTCAATAGTGGATATCTCCATTGAACATCAATTGAAGTGAAAGTTTCCATTTTAATTATTCATTCATTTGCTCAACAACATATAAACTCAGTATTTCAAATCTAACTCTTAAATTAAAACTAAAAAGGAAAATGAGAGCCCACTCTGTTCTTGAAGACATTTTAGTTTAACCAGGTAAATAGCACATCCACGCACAAATAGAAAGATGCACATTGACAAGGTTGATACGAACTTCAGGTTTTCTAGCCAACTGGTACTTCTATTCTCCTGGCATTTGTCTGTTTAGACTCAAGTCATGTAGTTTGGTTTACCGTGCCTGCACTCTAAGTGGACATCTGCACTTGTAACAGGGCTTAATTTTTCTGCATGCTTGTGATTGATGTGAGTATTATACCCTCTGTCTTGCTTTTTAAAGATAAGTCTCCTATGTCTTAGACATTTTCATGAATAGAATTTCCAAGACTCATAAAAATCATTAAAAAATGCACTAGGATGTTCCAAAGTTTTACAAAACTGCTGAAACTCTCTTTAATGTAAGTTAAAGCCAGCACTTTTTGTGAAGGCAGCTGTTTTCTGATGTTGTTATGCAGTTACACAAGAATATAATTAGCATTTTTAATGTGTATCTAAATTTTAATCCTATTCCAACTACTGATAGATCCATCATAGATATGAAATAAAAATGAAAGAAACTTTGTGTATTATTTATGTACCATATGCAAACTAGATACTCATTTTGGACACATAGTCCATCATATTTTTAGGCCCATTTACAACTAAAAGCCCAAAAAGGACTCTGCGGGTGAAATGCTTACTTATCACACAGAGTAGTGACAGCTGTCCACACTTTGGAGAATATCCTAAGTGCAATTTAGCATCCTTTGCTTCAATCATCAAGGATACAGAAATTTATGACAACAGTGGTCGAGATTTGATTTTAAAAGTACTCAGAAATTCCTTAAAAGTTTAAAAACTCTCCTGAATGTTCACAAGTGTCTGTCATCAAAATCATTGGGCTCAAGTCCCAGAAAAATTTAAACTACACAGTTATGTCTAATGGAGACATAACTAATTCTCAAACAATGATATTACCAGAATAAGAAAATCACATCAACTAAGTTATGTAAAACCATAATTTTAACAATATAATTTTAATTCATGGATTTGATAAAATTCTAATTACTAATTTTATCAACAAAATAGAACTTATCCTAAGATTTAAGAATTGAAGATAAAAGTATTTAAATTTTAATACATGAAGGAACAGCTATATCAAATCTATTCACCTAAAGCATTTATTTCAAATATAAGAATCTCTCTTTTTATTGTCTTGTGAATATGTGCATATTTGTTGCATGCTATGCAAAATTAAGTTAATCAATATACTCTCAAAACTCCAATAAACAAAAAAGTTATAAAATTCTAAAATCAAGTAATAAAATAAAAACCCGAAGGTTGAGGCATGTTGTGACTGAAAACATTATTTGTTTATTTTTGCATGTAGATATAGTGGTTTAATTCTCTATATTTAAAGATAGACTTAAAATTAAAGGGCATACAGAATTCTCTAAATAGAAATTTTGATGTCTTGCCCTCAAAAATTGACAGTGTACATAATGTTAATAGTAGGGGTTAAGAGGTTTTTATGTAGGGGAAATGTTAGGGATAGCGCTTTCTGTCTGCTAGAGACAGAGGAGACAGTTCACTGGTTCAAATTGGCAGTGACCTGACAATTAAAGCACTGAGCTCCTGGGTCAGGTCAGATATGGGATTCCAAATGGTGGTGAAGCCTCCCCTTTGTGGTTATGATAGAAGAAGGCAAGTCAAGCTGTCCAAGGAGCAAAAAGAAATATTTCTCTTGTTCCCAAGTGCAAAAGGTCAAGCAAGCAAGAGGTGAAGTCTGACAAAGCAGAATACCTAAAATGTTCTAAAAATGTTAGAAATGGAGCTGCCAAAATGAAATTGCTTAAAAATATCTTATTCCCAATCAGAAAATAAAATAACATGAAATAACCAAGCTAAAGTAAATGAAACTGTCTTCTTAAACAGAAACATGAAACTTTTTCTTAAGTGCTCAATGATGTAATCATACATATTTGAAGTTAGTTTAGTTATTCTTAGCTTAATATAGCAGCCTCTCAAGAACGTAGCTTTTTGAATTCAAAGGAAAGTGGAGTTTCTGTTTTTGAAGGTTCCTACTGCTATTATCAAAGCTATTTAAAAAAACCATTATTATAAGAGCATGAAATTGGTCCTAATTAGATAGGTTTTACCTAATAATCACTAAAAAAATTATGTAGCATTTTACTATAAACATGTTGCAAATGTTAATAAATAATGTATAATAATTTATTTTATAATTATAAATATAATAGAAATATATGTTTATGGCACAAAATGTGCAATGCTCTGTTTGAACTATTACACATTTTAAATTACTTGAAAATTTATAATGATTTTGGTACAGTGCATTTGGAGTACGCAAAATGTCATGTGGGTTCTTTGGACACTACCAACAGCACGTACTTATTTGGCTTGAGGGAATTATTTGGTAAATTGATTGTATATGTTTACTTTTTTAAAGCCAAATAATATTAGAACCAAAGCACAGTAAATTTAATTGCTCATCAAGATACTTCAAGAAGATAATATAAGAAAGAAAAGGTAGATACATATGATGAAGAATAGGAAATAGAAGAAAAGAACATAAAATTTTATTTTTGCTTTTAGAGTTTTAATTTTTAAAAATATTTATATCTTACAGAGGGGAAGTGAGGGAGAAAAAGAGGGAGAGAAACATCAATATGAGAGAGACACATTGATCAGTTGCCTCCCATTTATGACCTGCAACCTAGGCATGTGCCCTGACTGGAATAGAACTGTGACTTTTTGTTTTGCAGAAAAACACCCACCAACTGAGCCACACCAGTCAAGGCCAGAGTTTTAAATTTTACCTACCTGCTTTCCAAGAAAGAATTAATACAATCATTTTTTTATACAGTTCTAAGGGACAAAATCCAAAACTAAGTTATCTAAAAGAAAACTATTTCAGTACTTTCCTACAATTATAATCCATTTTAGTTAACTAAAAAAAAAAAGAAAAAAAGAAAAGAAAAAAATAAGATTCCCCTTAGTTATTACAGTTATTATACAGAAATAAAACAGGCACCAAATCATATTTGTATACAAAAGCCTCATAGAATCTAAAATGCATTGAATTAACAAGTTGTTATGGAAGTAATGATAATAGGTTTAGTGAAACAAGAAAAGGGACTTTTTTTCCCTGGAGATAATGGCACTGCTACCTCAATTACAAAATATAGACCAAGACCTCTAAAAGAAATAGCACTGCTCAAGTGAATTTGGCATTTATCCTTACTAATGAAAAGTTAAATTTCTTTCATATTAGTTAAAACTTTTTGTCAACTTGTAGGCTTCTTATAACAAGAAAATTGTTTAACTTTTGCTTATAAAAATTAAAAATAAACTAGTTGAATTAGTTCAGGGGAAAGCAATCAAAGGCTCTTTTAGACATTATTATATATTTTTTTTATCCTAACCTAAGGACATTTTCATTTGCTTTTTTAGGAAAAGGTAAGTAGGAGAGAGGAAGGGAGAGTGAGGAACATTGATGCAAGAGAAGCACTGATTGGTTGCCACATATGCACCCAGACTGAGGAACCTCACCAGGACCAGGGATCACAAGCTTCTGGAATAAATGTCACACACACCTGTGCCTGGGCCAGAGATGAACCTGCAACGTAGGTATGTGCCCTCACCGGGAATCAAACCCGAAACCCTTTGGTTATGGAACCAATACTCCAACCACTGAGCCACACCAGCCAGGGCTATTACGATTTTGAAGGATTTCTTCTTTTCCACCCCTAAAGTTACTCTTGTGTAACCTGCTCCTTTCAAGTGATACAGACGCTATTAAATGAATTCCTCTATGCAAGTAGCTGCTCAAGGGTGAAGGGGTGATAATAACATTGCAAAAATAACTCAGAGGATAATGTTTATTATTATTTTTTAAAAGGCCACCAAATTTTTAATTTTAATTAAGAAAATATACCTGAGGATGGGATAGAATTCAGTATTACAACAGAAGTCAGCCTGAGGCAGAAAACAGAATAGTTATTTATCTTCTGAGGTAGGAGACCGATCATGATAAGGTAAAGGAGGAGGTAGGTGAAAGCACTGTTGGGTCATGTAGAAATTCCCTTTAATTGTTTCTATTTCCTCAGTTAATTAAAAAGCAAAATAATCTTCTTAGAAACTGACTGGAGAAGATGTCTTATAGATTTAAGAAGAATGAAAAGGTTATAAAATATTCATCTTGGCAAAGGAGAAATGAATTAGCTAGAGAAATGAAGGAGGAGTTCCTGGCTCCATTGGAGGTCATTGGTCATGAATTTAAAATAAATCAGGCCAGTTGGTGTGTGTGTTTCTCCTTAACTATGTGGCTGAAGAGTAGGTGAAGAATTTAGCAAGAACTGCATTTTTGCCAAATGAGTAGAACAGATGAAAGCAAATGTGGCAAACTAGGACAGGATGTGTTTGAGAGAGTGATTATTATGTTGGACCAGGAAGTTTCAGTCAAGTAAGGAGTCAAGTGTGAGAGTGTCAGACAGTGAGTCTATGCACTGACAATCTGAAAGGATTGGAATTGATGGTATCTGGTCACTGGGTCAGGGCAACAGGACAGATAGGAAATGACAAGAGTGGAATTCTTGATTTGAGATTTTGGTAAATGACTATGAGCAGAGGCGATGAAAGGTAAGTAAAAATAACTGGAGTCTGAGCCAAAAAACACTAGAATGCTGCAGTGCTGGGTGCATTGTGTTTGTGGATAACATAATCACAGAGATTTAAGACAGTCATGAATGCTCTTGATGAAATTGCCTAAGAGTACAGATTTTTGTGTATTGTTGCTGTTTTTCTCTTAGGTTATCTCCAAACAGGGACTGGGGGACTGAACCAGAGACTGAAACAGAATTCTACATGTTTATGCAAAACATTTCCCACATTTCCATCTCTTAAAAAAATGTCAATATCCATAGCTGTATCATCACAGTCTTCCTAAAAATCCATCAGGTCTGATCTCACCAATGTCCTATATCTCTATTACTTTAATCTCCACCAGAAACTCAACTGCTAGGCTTTTATCCTTGTTCTTTCTCCCCTCCTGACCTCCACATCCTTCTATTGTAATCTCTGGAACGCATGCCACACTATTGCCAAAATCCTCCAGGGTCATTGTCTTCTTCTCTGATTGTTACAGAACTAAGATACATATTTATAGTAAAAATATTGCTTCTGTTGATACCTTGCTAAGTGGGAAAATAAGTCATCTCCCACAACCTCCTTCCTTGAGTTTAGGTGGTTTAGATGTCTTCCTCTTTCTTGAGATGTAAACAATTATTTCTCCTTCTCTCCCCGCAACTCCCCTTTCTGTCAATATCTTTTAAGTCTTGAAATATCAACTGGCACTTTCTCAAAAACTCTTTTCCTCCAATACCACTCCTGTCATAATTCTTGCATTTCTGTATCCATGGCAACTAAAATACATATGGTAAAAACCAAGACCCACAACCATAGAAAACACTGGAAACATAGTCAGATATCCACCCCTGAAAGTTATCAAGTTCTTATGCTTTTGCATTGATTTTTATTAAAATTCATAACTAACAATATCTAAGTTATTTAAAATGATCCAGAGCATAGAAAAATGTAAAAATCTTTGTAACTTTGTAACTTACTTTACAATGTAGCATATTTTTAATACCCAAACTGGATAATATTAGCACAGGTGAAAACTATTGTTCAATATTATATAGATAATTCAAGTGAATTATGAAAGTAAGTATAAAATTATAAACAATACTGGCAAATACACTCCCAACATGTAAAAAAAAAAAATAAATAAATAAATAAATAAATATATATATATATATATATATATGAGATATATAGAGAGAAATACAAATGTGGCTACATATTAGGAATTACATAAATATCAACAATCACATTGAGTAAAAATTGAAAAAAATAAGCAATGAGTCTTTGACATTGAAAAAGCATTTCATAACACTCAAAAACCCTTCCAGTCTTTTAAAATTGCTTCACAAGATTGGAAAATAAAGAGTTGTCTTGATTTAATAAAAAGTATCTACCAGAAACCTTCAACAAACATCTTACTAATGGTGAAGTATTAGAAACATTACCACTAATGTGAATAATGACATAAGTGATATTGTCCCTGACTCATACAGTGCAACAGGCAAGAAAGATAAATAAGAGTGGCTAGTGCTAAAACAAATAAATAAATACAAAATTATAATTATTTTATGATAGTGCTTGCTTAGATAACACAAAATAAAGTATTATTAAAATCGATTGAAATGTCAGAGTTATAAGTTAAAGAAAAATGTGATAAATAACCAATAAAATAGAAATGATAGGAAAATATTTAACTTATTCTAGCAACAAAAAATATGTGAAATAACTAGAAATCAACCTAAGAAAACTTTAAGCCCTATATCAAAAACTTGGGAGAGGCTAGTGCAAACAGAGGAAAGACAAGTCCTTAAGGAGAGGTGCTTGAGATTGGGGCAGAACACTTTTGATATTCCCACTTTAAGGCTATCTTGTCCAGTAGTGGTTTTCACTTGATTTTAGGTAATAAAGTATAGTGGTGAATTGTGTGGACTCTGGAAACAATCTGTACTCAAATCCTGACTGTATAATACTAGGTATGTTTGTTAATGTCACTCTCCTGATCCACAATCTCCATTCTTAAAAATAATGATAATAATATGTATCTTTATAGGACTGTTGTTAGAATAAAGTGAGATCTGTCATTTAAGTTTATCAGTGGAATGTCTGGCACAAAGTTACTTTTTAGAATTCCACCAGCATACTTATTTCTCATGGAGTACTACAATATCTTTCTAACTGTTCTCCCTACCGCTACCCTGTCTCTCTCTAGTTTATTCCTTGCCACAAAGTGATCCTGTTAAAAATTAAATCAGATAATGATGATCTTTGGCTTAGAATCCTTAAATCACTTTCTGCTGTATACAGAGTAAAAGCAAAGTTCTTACAATGACCTAAATGACCTTCTAAAATGCGCCCTCTCTTCTCCTATTTTATTCTATTTCTTTCTCAGGTACCTGAGTTTGTGTTCCCTCTCCTCTAAGTTTGCTACCTTACCTCCTTCATCTCTTTACTCAAGTGTCACCTTTTTGTAAAAAATCTCCCTGATCACCCCATCTCAAATTGAAAAACGAAATACAAAACTCTCACCCTGAACACTGTGAATTCTCATGTCCTTCAAACATTGTTTTTCCATGTCACTATGTAATAGACACTATATGTTATGTAAGTACCTACTATTATCTTCCTTTATAAAGTCTAATCTAAATTAAGACAGGGATTTTCACCCATTTTCTTCTGTCCTTTTCCCCAGTACCCAAAACAGTGCCTGCCTGGCACACAGTGTATACTCAATAAATATTTGTTGCCCTGGCTGGGTCGCTCAGTTGGTTGGAGTATCATCCCATACACCAGAAGACTGCAGGTTTGATTCCTGATCAGTGCACATAGCTAGGTTGCAGGTTTGATCTCTAGTCAGGGCATATATGAGAGGCAATAGATTATTGTTTCTCTCTCACATTGGTGAGAATTAAAAATAAACAAACAAATAAATAAAATTTGTTGAGTGACTGTAATTATCTCAACATTACCACTATGAAATGAGCTATTGAATTTATTTTCATGTGTTAATATCCCAACTCTTAAATATTAAAAGTTCTCATGTTTTATTGGCATATTTTATGATTACTTTATGTTTTCTTCCCTTTAATTCCTAGCATAGGAAAACTACCTTCCAGGTATGATGGTCCTTGATTATTCTGATCTGTTAATATCCCAAGTAAATCTTCCCCAAACACATCTTGACATTCATTATTAAGATTCGACACTGCAACAAGTCACAATCTTTTAAAAAATGTCTATATTTCAAATCTCCTTCTCAAAAGTTATGTTGAGATTCAACTGGCAAGACTACAAAATCAGCTTCAGTGCCTACAATGAGTAAGTCAGCCAGTTGCAACTCAGTCAGCAATTTGGCTCGATAAAGAGTTTTTCTCTATCACTGCAAGTGTGTATCAGACTCTCAACACCTATCATCAGTCAAACCTTAGGGGCTCAGCTATAATTTGGAGAAGCTCATTGAAAGTTGTATAGGCCTGGCTCCAAAGAAGGAGACGATGTGTTGTATAAATAGTGTGAAGAATAAATAAAAATGATGAAGAACTTTCTCAAAAAGTTCTGACCCACCAATCTGTCAACGTTTGAGAAGATTACAAGATCCAGGAAAAACTGGCTTTTATGTTAAAGCTAATTCATCCTCACCAGATAATATATTCTGAAGAAAGCATGAACTACAGAGGCACCACAGAGAGTAGAGGATTTAAAACATTATACATGTGTGAACATTCACATTAGAAAATGAGCCAGTAAATATGTGTCTTTAACTCTTGTCTGCCCTGATTTAAAACCTGGAGCCAAAGTCTTCAAGCGGCAAGAGACAGCCAAAGGCATTTTTAAGAGCAAAGTGAAGATGGTGATTTATAAATAGAAAAGGTCTAGTTTGGCTCAGTGGATTGAGCACTGGCCTGCGAACCAAAAGGTTGCCGCTTCTATTCCCAGTCAGGCCACATGCCTGGGTTGTGGGCCAGGTATCCAGTTGCGGGTTTGTGAGAGGAAACCACACAGTGGTGATTCTCTCTTTCTTTTTCTATCTACCCTTCACTCTGTCTAAAAATAAATAAATAAATCATTTTAAAAATGGTAAACACTATGATGTCATATGGTAAATAAAACCTATTATATATTGCTTTAATTATATTCATGATGGAGTACACCTATTAGGTTGGTTGAACTTTTTATACCATTTTATATAATTTATATTCATATTTATTTCAATTGGATTCCATACTCATTTTCTGTTATCCTTATTATGCATGTTAGGAAATTATTAATAAGTACAGTTCTATTGATATGCCCCTACACCCTGGCTGGTTTGGCTCAGTGGATTGAGCATCGGCCTGCGAGCTAAGTGTCGCTGGTTCGATCTTCCAGTCAGGGCACATCAGAGAAGGAAAACTCTGATTCCAAAAAACCTCCGCTGCCTTGCAGCATACCTCTTCAGGGGAAAGGCTAAGGGAGTAAACCCCGACAGAAAATTCGGAGCCGGAGTCCCTAAGGCGGTTTGACGTTGTAGTCAACACCGGCAACTCCTGCGGCGCACCTGAAGCCAAGCTGTATCGACTCCGTCTTTCCCTTGGACCCTTCAGCTGCGAAGAGAGGGGGGGTCTGCTGCATGGGCAATAGCAGACCCTCCATATCACCCTGCCCAGGCTCTGTAGCTTCAGCTTCACTGGAGAGGACACTCCAGCATCATCGCAAGATGTCGATTCAACACGGGAGGAGACAGATACCGTGTCACTCCTGAGTCGGACTGCACAACCATTCTCGGTGGTGCAGATAGACTCTTAAGAAGCTACACCATCGTCTCTCGAGACGGATGGCTGCCGACGATTGATATGCCCCATCACAATAGTTTACTAGATTCACTTAAGATGCTTTGTATCCATTAACAGTGCTATTTAAATTTAAGCATAAGTAAAGTCACAAAATATTTCAAATTCTTAGTGTTATTTGAAAATGAATCTTTAGTTACAGATCTTTAGAGGTAATTATATGTTAGTATTCCCAACACACAAGGTTTGTTCTAATGCTTAAGTAATAAGTATTATCCTTCAGACCACTCACTAGTTGCCTTTTATGCAGACGGTAATCAGAGTGGGACATGACAAGACTCTCAGCCTGTAATTATACACCTAATACGGCCACCTGAAGTTTGGCAAATAAATGCATAACATAGAAAGCATGAACTTGAGCAGCACATAACGTGATGGTTGGAGATGATCAGTGCTGCTAAGGCAGGATAGTAAGAAACTAGGAAAATTCCTGGGCAGTGGAATGGGGAAAGACAAGATAATTTTAAACAAGGCCGAACAATATGACAATTTACAGCCAATTTGTGAAATGTAAGACCTTATCTTCCCTAACCAAGGACACTTGAGAGCAAATGGTTTACAAGATCTGTCCGGAAGGATCGAGCCATATAATATAAAAAATAGAGACATTTATTGAAGAAGATACAAGATACAAGAAACATTGTACATAGGACAATGTTACCTCAGTCCCCTTCAAAGTAGGCACCTTGGGACTTCACGCAGTTTTCCCAATTGGCCATCAGCTGCCCAATCATATTTTCCTGAATCTCATCAACAGCCTGAAATCTCTTCCCTTTCAATGGTGATTTTAATTTTGGGAAAAGCCAGAAGTTGCAGGGCACCAAATCTGGGCTATATGAGGGCTAAGTCACCTGGGTGATTTGACGTTTCCCTCTAAACTCTACACCCAAATGTGATGCATGAGTGGGTGTATTGTGATGAAGCTGCAATCACCAGTTGCCCTTAGCTGCAGCTTTCTGAGTCATCTGAATAGTTTCCAAGGAGAAATGTTCAAGCTTTACACAAAATCTGATGCAGATTCATCGCTCTACTCACTCATTTATTTTGGATGCAACAGCCACACAGTACACATACTTGCTCAATGGTGCTACCATCCCCACTGACTAGGACAGTGAAGTCATCATTGCTCACACATGCACATTCCAGTCCACTCTCCTTGTCTGCCAGGTTCCATTCATGTCGTGCAAACTGTTTTCATCGTATTAACAGTGGATGAACTTTTTCCAGACAGACTGCTTATATCTCTCCTCCCTAACCAGAACATGCATAACTTAAATCACCCTGGTCGGGGAGATAGAGAACAGAGACCCAGTTAATTTTGTTTGTGCCAGCCAAACTTGAGGATGGATGACATCAGGGGGTCAAATTATAAAAACCTGATTAGAGCCAGATAGACCCAAGAGAAAACAGTACAGTAGACCAAAGAATAAACTGAAACTCTCCTCTATGCTCATTTTGATAACATCAGCACATTAAAACCAAACCTGGAAAGCTGATAAACATTCTGCTAAATCTTCCCCTAAGATTCTCACCCTTAGAAAAGAGATAAAACCCTCAAGACAAAGGATACCAGCATGGTCTCATGCTAGAGCACGCCTGTTCCCCTTTCCAGAGCATGAGCTTTTCACTTTTTTCTAAACTCTAAGGGTCCTCACGAGACTTGCAACCCAGGGAGCAGTGGGCAGTGACAGCTCATCTTGGGCTTACTGCCCTTATTCTGTCTCCAAAGTCCACTTTCTCTTTGACTTTCCAGTGAGCTAATGGCAGCCCCTCCATGGCTCACTTCTTTCTTATAGTGTTTCTAGAGACCCAACGCAGAGCACCACCTAGGTTCTTTTGTTACTCTCCTGTTACCTTCTTCTACCCTAAGTCCTTCCTTTGTTCCACTATCCCCAGCTTTAATACACATACTCTCAAAATTACTTAGATGTGTGCTGTGGAATCTTCTCTGCACAAAGTTAAGAACCTATAGTACTGGACCTCCTGAGGCAGACCCAGCCCAGCGCCAGCCCCAGCACCTGGCCAGGGAAACTGTAATCCAGTTTTTGCTGAACCAAAGAATCTCAGAAAAGACTTCAAGAGAGACAAATGTTAGTGGTTTTAGTAGCAAAACAGTTTTAAAGGAAGCAATAGTAGAAATCTCAATTTTATAACTTGAACTGTTTTAATTAAAGTGTGGTAATAGGTTGGAGGAGGTGGAGGGCACAGACCATCACGCTCCCTTCCAACCCAACGTGCCTCTGTGCTACCCTTGACAGCCCCCACTATACCTCACAATTCAGTTGAAGATGCTTTGAAAAGAAATTCTAATCTCTTTTAAAACTTAATTTTAATTTTCTCTGCTTCATATTTATTATTACTTATTATTTAGAGGTTGGAATAAGTAGGCATCAAAATTTGATGTCCTTATTTGCAAGTAAAAAAACAAAACAAAATAGATAAGCAATGAATTTAGATGACTCCCCTAATAGCACATGGCTAATTTTTGTACTGGAATCTATCTCAGTGGTTTTCACACCACATCAGTCCAAAAACCAAACAAACCAAAGGCAGAACAACCTCACTAGTAGTAATGAGCATTTAAAAAAATGTAATATTTTAGTTTTAAATAAATACTTTTGACAATAACACTCTTACTTAAAACCTGTCAATAAGTACAAATGGTAATCCCATAAGAAAACCTTAGTATACCTTCCAAGATCTTAGTACTGCACAATAAAACTTATTATGATGTTTCTGCTCTATCCAATATAGTAGATACTAGCCAAATGTATTTAATGAGCACTTCAAATATGGCTAATTTGATTGATGTGGTGAAATATCTAATTACATTTAATTTTATTTAATTTACATTTAAGAAGCCACATATGCCTTGTGAGCTGTGTTAGACAGTCCAAATCTAATCCTTTCCTTCCCCTTTCTAGTCTTCTCTCTTCACACCCTCATGTATTACTTAATAGCTTGTCTATTTTTTAAGTATATTTTATTGATTATATTGTTACAATAGTTCCAATTTTTCCCATTTGCTCCCCTCTGCCCAGCACGCCCCTCTCTCAGCAATACCCCCCCTCCAGTCCATGCCCATGGGTCATACATACAAGCTCTCTTGCCTCACCCTTTCGTATATTCTTCTTCTTTTTAAAAAATTAATTAATTAATTAATTATTTTAACAATAAAAAATAATAGTCCCTCCCTCTCAGACTTAAGATCCTTTATAATCTTATAAAGGACAATGGTCAAAGGTCTTGAGCTCCTCTATCTGCTTCAAGCTGGACATGGTTGTCGTCCTACCTACCCTTGGGTCCAGAAATCCCTAATAAGAGTGGTGGTGTGGAGAGGAGGGTGGCCTTCCCACATGGGGAAGGATCGTGCAGACTCCAGGTTGGTTGGCTGTCCCGGACAATGGCATGCTTGATTTAACAGGCTGGCATCCTTGTTGTATTCTGGAGGCAACAGATTTGGCAACAGGTTTAAAGGACATCATTCAGTCCATAACCACTAGATGACAAAAGACAGGTATTAATTTTTCAATGTCCCACATTAGGGAAAAGAAGGGCTTCTTTGGAGGAAGGTGTGCCTGGTACATCTCACCTGTCCAAAACCGTTTTGCCCATTATACTTAGTTTGGGCTGAGGGAAATATTTTAGGTTTCTCCTCTTTCAGGCCTCTGGGCTCTTTCTGTCCAAGCCTTTAGGACAGAAAAGAGAAACCAGTTTTAAAGTGAAGCCCACAGACCACCCCATTCTTCACTGACCCAGCCACTTAGTTCAGCCAAACCATTGAGTTTCAGGACGCAGCAATGCAGACAGGATTAAGTGAGGCCTATACGTATAATCACTCAGGTAATGAAATCGTAGGCTTATGCCCTCTGGTTCAATTTTGCTCATTTGTTTGTGCTGTTCATTAGTTTCCCATAATAGGCGATAGCATAAGGTATTTTTCTTTCGCTGCCTGGCTTATTTCGCTAAGCATAATTCTCTCTAGTTCCAACCATGTTGTTGTAAATGGTAGAAGTTCCTTCTTTCTTTCAGTACTTATTCATTGTCATTTTCCCCCTTTGTACTCATGTTCTTCTCTGTCTCTCTCTGTTTTTTCATCTTCTTAAAGCAGACCGTTTAGCATCTCTTGCAATGCTGGTTTGGTGGAGATGTATTCTTTTAGCCTTCTTTTGTCTTGGAAACTCCTTATTTCACCTTCCATTTTGAATGAGAGCCTTGCTGGGTAGAGTATTCTTGGTTGTAGGTCTTTGTTTTTCATTGCTTGGAATATTTTTTGCCATTCCCTTCTGGCTTTTAGCATTTCTGCTGAGAAATCTGATGATAGACTTATTGGAGCTCCCTTGTATGTTATTAGTTGTTTCTCTCTTGCTGCTTTTAGGATTCTCTCTTTGTCTTTGAATGTTGGCATTTTAATTATGATGTGTCTTGAAGTGGGCCTGTTGGGGTTCATCTTTATTGGGACCCTCTGTGCTTCCTGGACTTGCGTGACTCTTTCTCTCCTCATGTTAGGGAAGTTTTCTGTCATTAGTTTTTCAAAGAGGTTTTCTATCCCTTGCTCTTCTTCTTCACCTTCTGGAATTCCTATGATACAGATATTATTACATTTCATGTTATCCTGCAGCTCTCTTAGAGCCTCTTCAGTCTTGTTCAGTCTTTTTTCATTTTGTTGCACTGTCTGGGAGTTTTTGTCTAAGTTGTCCTCCAGCTCGCTGATCCGATCTTCTGCTTCCTCTAGCCTGTTTTTAATTCCTTCTACTGTGTTCTTCAATTCAGAGATCGTATTCTTCATTTCCTCCTGGCTCGTATTGATAGCTTCCATGTCCTTTTTCATGCTGGTGTAATTCTCAGTAATTTCCTTATAGTTTTTCTGGAGTTCTTTGTAGTTTCCACTGAGCTCATTGAGCTTCTCCATAATCCATGCTTTCAATTCCATATCTGATAGTTTGCTCCCCTCTATTTCATTTAGCACTCTTTCTGGGGATTCTACCTTTCCTTTCTATGGGGGGTTGTTTCCCTGTCTCCCCATTTTTGTGACTCCTATCGTTTGTTGGTGCTTCTTAGAATGATCTGCACTTCCTAATAGCTTGCCTATTTTAAATACAGTTTTGTGAATGCAACCACTCTCTCCTAACTCCTACTTATTCTGCTAGCCTCTTTCTCCAATTCCTTGCTTCCCTTTTCCTTGCCAACTTCTACTCACCTTTTGTGTTTTGATTATATGACACTTTTCTTGAGGTGTCCTAATTCTCTAACCCTCTTCTACTTCAATACTATATAGACTGCGTCTACATAAGGTAGACATCCCTTAACCTGTTCTATTGCAATTATACTTTTACTTATCTCTTTATGCCTATGAGATTGTTAGAGTCTCTCTGGAAAAAAACTCTGCCAGTCACAAGCACATGACTTGCCATTGTATTTTGAACAAATAAGTAAATGATTTAATAAATTAAAGGTTAAATGCCTACTTAATTGCATTAATTATATTTTTGAAAAAGAAAAATGGATATGATGTAGAAACTTGTCATCTCTCAAGCAGAGAAATGACAGACTAATTTCTTACTTCAGTCCAACAGTACTGTGATAAATTGATTAGATAGAATATTGTTCAGAGACATATTCTAATAGCTATGAGGTGCTGATAGTCTGGACTAGAGTTATTGAAGTAGTCATAGAAATGAAGATGTGAGTTTGAAAGACTGTGAGAATACGTTGAATAGAGCTGAAAAAGAATTGAGTAGTCAGAAATGATTCCAGTGAATCTTTTGTAATAAATACAGAAGAGAGTGATTACAAAGACATTACACTTGGGAACTGAATAAAACTTTGCATGATTATGATAAAAATGATAATGGAAAGTAAATTTGTAGAAATGTCTAAGTGTGAAATGTCTAATTGGTGAAGTTGTATAAACAATTGATAATATATGACTATTGAGAGTGTAACTGAGCAATCAGGATAAAAGTTGTAGATATTAAAGCTATGTGAATAGTTAGGCTTTTTGATGGAAATCAGTGTAGGAAGAAGAAAATAAACCAAATAACTAAGTATTTAAATATATCCACTTTAGGATACAAAAAGAATTATAAATGCCAGTGGACTATTCAGAAGCAGAAAAAAAGTTAAAAGATGAGAGTTTTAAGGTGGGGAGAGCATGATTAAAAGTATTGACTTACCCAGAGAAATTGAATTGGAAAGAAGCAAGAAAAATAAAATTAGAATCAGAGTCTTAGGGGTAACCTATGAGACAACTCTCATGTTTGTGTCTTGTATAGAAATACAAAGAAGAAACATTGACATTTCACACCCATCAAATGTCCAGGTGACTGTACTACAGAAATAAGACACGAACTCAGAAGCTGTGGTTACTCTTCCTTTTTGTGTTTGGGACGAGAAAGTTGTTTTATTTTTTTAAGAGATAGAAAGTTGAAGTTGCTAAAAATTTACAACTTACCTCAATACAACTAGTTCTGAAAATCTATTTGTCATTGTTTTCCCAAGGTTTTGACTGTTTAATTAAAGAGATCTATAATACTCAGTGTCTATAAGTCTTTTTTTTTTAACAGGTTATTCTCATAGCTCTTTGGCATAGGACCTCAAGCAAAAACTTACTATATTAGGAAGTGCTCTTGTAAGGTAGTCATAATGAAGGAAAAAGAAAAAGAAAGAAGAAAAACCTGGAAGTGTGTTACCTACCTGCATACACTTTGTATCAGGCACACTTTTGCTATCGCTTTAAGAAGCAACACAAACTATTGCCTTGCCATTTATTTTAGGATAAGCTAAGGAAAAGGATTTATCTGTCATCCTCCATTTCTATGGTCACAGGTTTGCTTCATTAATCTTTTAAACATACCCTCACTCCACTTAAAATCACACACTTCCAGGGTATATATGAGCAGGACCTAATGTGTCTCATGTTATCTCATGTCTTGGAAACAATAAGAAAATATCATGGAAGAAGGCAAAGTGCACACGTGGACATGAAACAAGATACCATCAACTTGACCCAGGCAATTTAGTAGTTGCAGTATCTGGAATGAAATAGTGCCCAGTGGCCTCAGAGAGAGTTCCCTCTAAGCAGTTCCTTAATGACACTAAGAGACATCTGATATAGTTCACAAGTACCATCCATTTCATTCGGTCCTCCCTGCCTTTAGCACTCAAGGGCGGTTTACAAATGGCTTGTAATTTTAGTTCTATTTTTGTAATGGGTAATTATGGACAGTGAATATATGAGTAATTATCTATTTTAGAGAATCAATATCCTGGGATAGTTTACGTAGGACTACTGCCCTGACTTGCCTACTAACTCTAATATTAATAGATTATGATGATTTTTATGCAAGCTTTATTTTTATACAGCTTGATCTTTGAAATATTATACTCTCTAAAGAACTGTTTTTCATGTTTGATAAGCATGCATTCCATTAATCTGAAGTGTCCTTTTGCCTTTTCCATTCAACAAGATTTCACGTATCCTCAAGTCTCAATTCAAAAGTCACCTTTTCCTTGAAGATGGTACTGTATAGTTGACTCTTACTCAACTTTAAGGTCTTGAGTTCTTTTGTGGGGCAAAAATTGAGGACAGTCAAAATTACATATGAAAATCATTTATATCATCCCCTAGAAACAATATTACATGTACATAGTTTCTTTATATACAACTATATAGGCCCTGGCTGGTTTAGCTCAGTGGATTGAGCGTCGGCCTGCGAGCTAAGTGTCGCTGGTTTGATCTTCCGGTCAGGGCACATCAGAGAAGGAAAACTCTGACTCCAAAAAACCTCCGCTGCCTTGCGGCATACCTCTTCAGGGGAAAGGCTAAGGGAGTAAACCCCGACAGAAAATCCGGAGCCGGAGTCCCTAAGGCGGTTTGACATTGTAGTCAACACCGGCAACTCCTGCGGCGCACCTGAAGCCAAGCTGTATTGACTCCTCTTTCCCTTGGACCCTTCAGCTGCGAAGAGAGGGGGGGTCTGCTGCATGGGCAACAGCAGACCCTCCATATCACCCTGCCCAGGCTCTGTAGCTTCAGCTTCACTGGAGAGGACACTCCAGCGTCATCGCAAGATGTCGATTCAACACGGGAGGAGACAGATACCGTGTCACTCCCGAGTCGGACTGCACAGCCATTCTCGGCGGTGCAGATAGACTCTTAAGAAGCTACACCATCGTCTCTCGAGACGGACGGCTGCCTAACAATACAACTATATAAAATCCTCTTGCTTTTGGCTAGTCAGCATTTTCTATGTGGCTCCAAGTCTAAAGAAAGCCCTAGAATAATTTGCCCATTTCTTTTGTCAGTTTTGCTCTTAACTTTCATGTTTACTTGAGATCAGTGTTTATTTAATAAAGTTTAATTACATGTGTGACTCAACTCTATGGATCCAGATCTTCTGAAAAAGAGTAACGGCCTCTCCTGTGCCCTTAGTTCACCCTCTTTATGCTGTTGGCAGGCAGTTTATCGTATTTTTCATTCCAATTTGAGGAGATGTGACAGTGAGGCATTCCCTAAAGCTGTCTCTCATTCAGATATAATGTTTTGTCCCTTTAATGAGGCACTACCATTAGAATTAGAAAAGAGAAAAGATTAAAATATAATGTAATAAAACTGTTATTAGGAGCAATATGTGAAAAAAAAAACACAAAAAAAACAAAACAGGTGTTTAGGAATTTGCAAATATCTGTTCCCTTGATTGCAACTTTTAGTCGCTGACAACTGCTTGTTCCTAGATTGTAAAACGACTATTGTGGTCCTCCTGGAGCCTGTGGTGAGTCCTGATTTGACACACCAGCCATCCCTGAAAGGCTTCTGTGCCACGTTTCTCTACTGTTCTAATAGTAATGTGTCTCGTTCTCTCCGAACCATCTGCCCCACTAGAAAGTGAGCTCCACCTGAACAGGGTCTCTCTCTTATCTTTGTATCCCTGATGTCCAGCACAAGCCAGTGGATAAAAGTCCTCACTAAATATTTGAAGAGAGAATGACAAACAAGTTTTAAATTAGGCATGTTTCCACATAAAATCTCATCAATTCTTACAATTCTCTCAAAATATATAAGATTAAATTTAATTGGCTGACAATGGGATTATTTTTACTCATTTGATATTTGTAATTGTTATATTATAAAACAGAATTATTTTGAATTTAAGCTTCATTTCTAATAAGGAGGTTTTTATCTATCATAAAAACACAGTGAAGATGTGCTACTTAAGTGATTTATAATATTGTTTATGCTCATACTAAGCAAGAAGAGATAATTAAACTCCCTAGTGTGCTCACACAGAGGGTTGATAAATGTTTATTAATTATTATGGATGTGCTGTAGATAACAAAAGAAAATATATAATGGGCTATTAAAAATCAGCTGGTGTATAGTTCAAGAATTGAATTTTTAATTGCCTTGTTCTATAAGCTCAATATAGCTTCAATCTGAATAATTAAATTGAGGATTCTCTTATGAAAACTCTCTCATGTGATCTTGAAAGAGAACATTGTTGAACAACAAGTTTCAGGACAAACTCTACACTAAATATTTTTTAACAATCTTGGGAAAGCATTGGCTTAATGATAGCTACTCTTTGGACATCAGAACTTAATTAGGCAATCTTGTATTAGACACCAGATAAAATGGATAGTTAGCAACCTTAGATCGTATGGCATGAAATAAATCATAATACAAGACTTCTTCCATTTGCTGTCTTCTACAGTGTGATACTAAATTGGTTTGAGATAAATGGTTTCCATCATATGCCTCTGTTGAGGATAAAAACCAGAAAATGACACTATTAATATACTGAAGTCTCCTCATTATTCAGGAAGATTAGACTAAAGAACTGAGATAACAGGTCTGTAGATTGTTTTCCCAGCATATTAGATGGCTTTGCTAATGACTACAAAGTTGAGGATCATTTATATAAATCACAAACTGTGAACATGATAGTAGTGTTAAGTGATTAGGAATATGTTTCAATAATGTTTTAAGATTTCTTACATGCTTTTCCCCTTGCAAGCCCATGAAGCAATAGATTTGATGCTGAAGACTTCCAAAATAGATTAAAAGAAAAAAATATATAAGAAACTTTAAATGAAGATTTTAATTCATCCACTTATACTAATATGTATTACGGAGCAAATTATATGTGTGGTGATCTTCCATGATTCTAGGCAATTATTTCAGGAAGAGTAATTAAGTTTCCTTTTAAATAGTTATAATATGGCTGAAAATGCTTTGCAATATAAAGTCTAATGGATGTTGATACTCTTTTTGTTTGGGATTATGGAAGCAAAAGAGGTCACTCTCCTTCCTGTGGGCAGAACTCTGGGTTAATATCCTTTTACAGATATGAGTGTTCCTAACATGGACATAACACATTAATAATGGAAACTAAGACTGTGAACCAATACCATTTGAAGTATAATGTTTAAGAGCTATTAATCCTAAAAATTCTTTGTTACAAACAGATCAGCTTAGAATTTCTATGCATACGTTGAGTTTCCACTATAGTAGATTTATAAGAATAAGTTTCTTTCAATTTCATACAGGGGCAGAAAAATTTAACAATGAATAAATAAAGTACATAATTGTGAATGAAATACAAATAACTTCTTTTCCAAAAAATATCATGATAGATTTTGAAAATCATATAATTGTAGCCTACATTTGTATTATATCAGAACTGTGCATTTTTGCTAATATTATTTTTTTGTTACTTGAAGGTAATTTGTGCTTAGCATGCTATAGGTGACAGATGCTGAAAGTGCTAAAAATGCTAATGTTATTTTCATAAAAAAGAAATATGAAGTATTTTTGAAAGCTCTTTTAATGCTCTGAATTTCCAAATATACACTGAGGTTGGGCAGAGAGAAAATAAATTATTTTCAGAGAGTAGTGATAACATTGTATTTTCAAATGTGCTGAAGATTAACCTTAAATCCAAAGGTAAAACACAAGCAGATGAATGAGGCTGTGTATCATATTAAAAACTTCTGATTTTGACTGTGTCTCTAACAGACTGACAGCATACTTGTTTCACCTCTACAAGAGTTTGTATTGCCAAAACCATGATTCTAACAACAAAACTCAAACCTACAACTAACAAATCAAAAATGAAAATAAGAAAAAATCACCCACAAAGAAAACCAAACTAGCATGCTACAAATGTCCTGCTGATCCCGCTGAGTCAAACCAAACAGTAATTATGAGGAAACCAGAAGACAGAGCTACATTTGATCACACATGGGGCCTTACCTCCAGGCCGTCTGCCATAGTCAGGGCCATAATCACTGTGCCCCATTTAGATGCCACGTCTGGGTCAGAAGACATATTCAGAGATCCAAATATGCACTCTGAGCAGGAGAAAACTATTGACCTATGAGAATCTTTATTTGAATGTTTATTTTTATTCATCATGTGATTTATTCTTACGTGAAATAGGAAATACATAGCTTGTTGCTCTAGAATAATTTTACAACAAGAGAGTCCTGATTTGACATTATTTCAATTATTCCAATTTGACATATACCTGAAACTTTTGATAATGGTGTAGGAAATGAATTAGCCAAACAGTGCAATGTAGCACATGAGTCTCAGAAACAAAGCCTTAGGCTGAAGTCTATGGAAACTATGCTTCCCTCATTTTAAAATGCAATAATTAATACATTTCTAAGGATCCTGAACAATTTAAGAGTCAGTGAGTCTAAACATTCTTATACATATTTTAGATTTCTGGTTTTAAAATATAGGAACAAATTTACATTCTTCGGTCTGAATATTCTAAAATCTAAATATCATTAGGTATGTCTTAGAACTGGCCTTCAGTTTTAAGGGATTAGCTTCCTGATCCAATTTAATAACAAAGAGAGAGAGATGGAGGACACTCTGGTTAATTGTAGAAAATGATTGCCAAAGTACTTTCTGAGGTCTGGGAAGCCATCAGAAGGATCAAACAGTACACAAACAAGGTACAGTGTATCGTAATTAAGCAACACAGCTAATGGCCCTCAAACAAAACTCTGCTGGAAGACACAGTGATTAGAGGCACCTGCAGGTTAATAATTAGAATCATCTGAACACAGAAGCAATTAATATCAGAAAACTCCCAGGAGAAAAAAGTCTGAGCAATAAACAAAATAAGATACTTTCAAAAGTCCCATTTTAAAAAGTCTGTGTTAATAAATTGTCACTGAGTCCAAACTCTTAAGAATGCATTAAAAAATGTAACTATATTTAGTCTGTTCTGGAGCATATTTTAAAAAATTCACTGTGCTCATAAATATTTTCATTCTGTATAATCAGAAAGAGTTGTTTTTTTCATGTTCCAAGTCATTATCAAACAATTTGTAGCTGTTAAGGATTAGGTACCAGAACTAGAAGTTACGATGTTCTAGGTAAAAAAGACCACCAACATTGTATTTATATCTAAATTTCTAGAATATTAAAAAAGAAGGCCTCCAAAATTGCATTTTTTCTAATTAAACAGCACACTAGCATGTCTGATGAATTCTTCATAAGTGAAAATGTTCTAATTTTTTAATTATGAAACTGCTTTGGTCTTTATATAGAAAATTTTGCATCATTTCAGGACAGTATATTCTTTTTATAGTCAATATGTCCTTTTGGCTACATACAAAAATATGTTCAGCTGGCATGCATTCCTCTGTTTTGTGTTGATCATCTTTTAACCTTTATTGTGTCTGTGTATATTCATTTCTCATTTCAAAATTATATCCATTTTAGCTACCTTAAATACATAATATTCAATTAGGTCCTACTGCTCATTTTCTGCTCAAAGCTGATTGCAAAAGTAGATGTTTCGAGGGTGTGTAGCAAAGGGTAATGTATTCCTAGGCAAAATGGAAAAATGATAAACCAGGAAAAAGAGAAACATTAAAGGACATTAAAGGACTGCTCTGGCCATGTGACCTAATCATTAAAAAACACTTCCAGGGGAAAAATTTCAAACATTACAGAAATACAGATTCATGAATTATGTATAGTCATAAAGACCCTTGGTAAACATGTGATATTCAAGCTCTAAATCATTACTTTGAGAATTACTTCTATTATTTTCTTTGCCTTATAATGAATAATTTGTATCAGAATCCCAATGCATTTATATTCTACAGTAAAACTGACCTGATAAAATATGAAAGATATTGTATCCCATTTCCAATTTATTTTTGCTTTCACCTTTTCAATAGTGTATCTTGTTCATAGCGACATATGTTATACAGTTAGAATAGAATGGTTCAGATTTTTGATAATTATAACCAAGTTAACTATGAATGAACATTGCTGACAGCAACGGTGCTACAAAATATTGGCTTTATTATTATATTATCCTTATTATTAAATAAATGCTTCAGAAAATCTTACTTCAAATACAAATCTTATGAGGTTTGTTCTGTTAGCATAGCTCTGGCTTATTGATCTCATCTGTTAGCCATGATCTCCTAGAGTTCAAATAAACTTAGAGGTCTTAAAGATATATTCTTTTTACTAGATTCATTTCATTGCTATGTCTTTTTATTGTCCTTTAAATTTTAGTATTTTTCCCTCCCTTACTTTTTCTAACAAAGATGTTTTTCTTACTGGCATTGTTTAGATTTCCCCACTGTTAGGTGTTTTCTAGCATTTTGATACTCAGAGTGATGCCTCTGGGCCACCTCTGGTACTCATCAAAAATGGTAATTCTTAAACTTCCATCCTGGAACAGCTGAATCAGAAGTTTTACTTTAACAAGATCCCCAGGTGATCCAATGCATTTTAAAGTTTTGGAAGCAATGCAGAAAGCACCAAATAGACACTGGTTTAAAAATGAATAGAATCGACCCTTGAACAACACAGGATTGAACTGTGTGGGTTCACTAAATGTAGAGTTTTTTTAATGAATACTATAAATGTATTTTTTCTTCCTTATGATTTTCTCAATAACATTTTATTTTCTATATCTTGCCTTATTGCAAGTACCAAATATGTAGTACATATAACATAAAAATTGTTAATTTGTTAATTCTTAAATTGTTACTGATAAGACTTCCAGGCAAGAGCAAGCTATTAGTAGCTGAGTTTTGGGGTTGTCAACAATTGTAGGTGGATTTTTGGCTCTATGGCTGGTCCATGTCTCTAATGTCCATGCTGTTCAAGGGTCAATTGTACATAATTTTTCTCTTCTTCCTTACATTTCCTTTCAACATAAAAGGCTCAATTAGATATGACATGACATTTCATTAGAACAGTGGAAATTTACATAAAAGTAGAATTAGAAAAAAAATCACCTGATGTATATTTTTGCTGAAAAAATATCTGACTTGGTTCAACTAAAATTTATATTTCAAATAAAACAGCTTTAAATTTAAAACTATTATTTAATTAGACCCCCTTCACATTTTTATTATTCCAGCTGAATAATTATCATTATTATATTTTTAATCTCACTCAAGGATTTTAGAGACGAGAGAGAAGTGAGAGAGAGAAATTGATGTGAGAGAGAAACATTGATTGGTTGCCTCTCATACTCTCCCTGACCAGGGATCGAACCTGCAACCTAGATATGTGCTGTGACTGGGAACTGAACCTGCAACTCTTTGGTGCATGGGATAATGTGCCAACCAATGAGCCACCCAGCCAAGGTGAATACATTAATTATTATTATTTTTAATTTATAAACCGTGGACATATCAGTTCTATTGGGGTGTATCTAAGGAGGAAAGTGGAATATGAAATGGGTCATCAGGAGATCAAAATAAATACCCCACCATTTAAAATCATTAATAACATGCTTCTGATAATTGTCAAGGATTATGCTGCAAGCCAGCAAAGCCTTGTTTTCTTTTCAGCCTCATATGTATTTATTTACATATATTTATTTAATTATACTTAGTATACAACATTGTATGAATTTCATGTGTACAATATAGTGATTCAACATCTATATGCCTTCCAATATGGTCACTGCACTCAGTCTAGTAATCACCTGTCACCCTTCAAACTTACAGTAATACTATTATTTCTATTTTAGCCCTGGCTGGTTTAGCTCAGTGGATTGAGCGTCGGCCTGCGAGCTAAGTGTCGCTGGTTCGATCTTCCAGTCAGGGCACATCAGAGAAGGAAAACTCTGATTCCAAAAAACCTCCGCTGCCTTGCGGCATACCTCTTCAGGGGAAAGGCTAAGGAGAAGGGAAACTCTGACTCCAAACCTCCGCTGCCTTGCGGCATACCTCCTCAGGGGAAAGGCTAAGGGAGTAAACCCCGACAGAAAATCCGGAGCCGGAGTCCCTAACGGTTTGACGTTGTAGTCAACACCGGCAACTCCTGCGGCGCACCTGAAGCCAAGCTGTATTGACTCCGTCTTTCCCTTGGATCCTTCAGCTGCGAAGAGAGGGGGGGTCTGCTGCATGGGCAACAGCAGACCCTCCATATCACCCTGCCCAGGCTCTGTAGCTTCAGCGTCATCGCAAGATGTCGATTCAACACAGGAGGAGACAGATACCATGTCACTCCCGAGTCGGACTGCACAGCCATTCTCGGCGGTGCAGATAGACTCTTAAGAAGCTACACCATCGTCTCTCGAGACGGACGGCTGCCGCCGCCGCCGCCGCCGATTATTTCTATTTAAAAAAAATATTTATTTGTTTGTTTATTTTATTTTATTTTATTTTTAGAGAGAGGGGAAAGGAGAAGGAGAGGGAGAGAAACATCACTGTGCGGTTGCCTCTCACTCACACCCCCAACTGGAGACATGATGTGCACCCTAGTCACGTGCCCTGACTGGGAATCGAACCAGCGACACTTGACTCGCAGACCCACACTCAATCCACTGAGCCACAGCACCCAGGGGCTTATTTCTATTTTTTAATATCATTAAGAATCTATAAAAGCACCACTGGTGTACAGAACAAACCCCTAGACTACTCCCTAACTCTAAGAAGTTTAAGTTTCTCCTCCCTGCTGAATAAGTGAGAAAAGAAAATATGGGTAGTTAGCAAAATTTTACTTGGCAATCTTGGTTTGCAATGTTTAATATTGGTCTTAGATTTTCTTTCTCACTACTACATTTTACCAATGTTCTGAATTGTATTGAATATAAAATGTCAGATCATATCTATTTTATTTTATACTAATGTCCAAGGGAAATATTTAAAGAGAGCCTAAATTCAGCCCACTGTAAGCCAGTTATATACCATTAGAACTTAAATGATAAATTTTGTGAAAGAGATTTTGACTTTTCCTTGCTTTCTTACTTCGTCTGAATAGTCATTGATAAAGAGGAAATAATGCATATATCTCTTTTGTGTCAACTTTTTGTTTTATTTTACTTTCTTGATGACTAGTTGCTTAAGAAACCTTTCAAAAACCCCAATTGTTAAAAGTGCTTTAATAAAAATACTGTCAGCCAGAGTTTAAAAATTTATTTATTTACTTCTGTAGCTCTCTTATAAAGTTTCTCAAATGCCCCTTAAATGAAGAAAAGTATAAAGTGCTAATGGGTAATGGGGAAGAATGTGCTGGACTGAATTGCAACCCCTCAAAATTCATACCTTGAAGCCCTATCCCGCAATGTGACTATATTTGGAGAGTAAGTTTAGGAGGTGATTAAGATTAAATGAGATCATGAGGGGTTGGGAATCCAAATCTGGTGGGATAAGAAGTCTTGTATAATGAGGAAGAGAGTGATTTCTCTCTCTCTTTTTACTCACACATTAAGAAAAAGCCAGGTGAACACAGCAAAAAAAGCAACTGTTTTCTTCTCTTTTTTCTTTTGCCCATTTGCATTATTTTAATTTTTAAAATGTATTTTTATTTTATTTTTCCATTAACATTTATCCCCATGATACCCCCTCCCCTCCACATCACCTCACTGTTGTCCATGTCCATGAGTCCTTTTTCTTTTTTGTTTGATCCCCCCACCCACTAACCCACCACCATAGAGCCGTAATTTCTCTCATGATGAATGACATTGAGCATTTTTTTATATGTCTCTTGGCCATTTGTATGTCCTCTTTGGAGAAGTGTCTATTCAGGTTCTTTGACCAGTTTTTAATTGGATTTGGTTTTTTTTGGTGTAGAATTTTATAAGTTTTTTATAAAGTATGGATCTTAACCCCTTATCAGATGTATCAGCGGACATGTTCTCCCATTTATGGATTGTCTTTTTATTTTCTTGATGGATTCCTTTTCTATGCAAAAAAATTTAGTTTGATGTACTCTCATTTTTTTTTCTTTTGTTTCCTTGAGGAGATAAATGACATAAAATATTGATTTGAGCAATGTCTAAGATTTTGCTGCCTGTTTTTTCTTCTAGGATTTTTATAATCTTGGGTCTAACATTTAAGTCTTTAATCCATTTTAAATTTATTCTTATGTGTGGCATAAGAAGGTGGTCTAGAGAACCCTAAAGATTCCACCAAGGAACTATAAGAATTGATAAATGAATTCATTAAAATAGCAGGATACAAAATTAATATCCAGAATTCAGTTTAATTTTTATATGCCAATATGAACTATCATAAAGAAAAATTAAGAAAACAATTCCATTCACAATTGCTTCAAACATAATATAGCTAGGAATAAATCTAACCAAGGATGTAAAAGACCTGTTCTCAGAGATTTATAAGGCACTGAAGAAAGAGGGGAAGTTCGGGTGGCCTGAGTTAGCATGCTGAGACAAGGAAGATGGAGAAGCTGAATAAGTAGGCATCCCAAGAGATCAGTGCCCCACAGACTCACGATGCCTATTTCTTTTTCTCCAATGGCGTGTGTCTATTCAAAACCTAACTACTCTGGGAGTCCCTCCACAGTCCCTAACTATCAGATTCTGGAATATGGTCCATGGCAGCAGTCTAAGCAGAAAATCAAGCATTCACTGTGCTTTCAGTCCTACAAACCAGTGACCATAAGAAAAGCAAAATGAAGACTTGGATTAGCATCCACCCAGGGTATTCCAAGCACACCATGTCGATGCCAAACTCATTCTATGAAGCCAGTATTACCCTAATTCCAAAATCAGGTCAAGACACAACAAAGAAAGAAAACTACAGGCCAATAATGCTGATGAACATAGATGTTAAAATCCTCAACAAAATATTGACAAACTGGATGCAGCAACACATTAGAAAGATCATACACCAAGATCAAGTGGGATTCATCCCAGGGATGCAAGAATGGTTTAATATTTGCAAATCAATAAACATAATACACCACATAAACAAAATGAAAGACAAAAACCACATGATTATATCAATAGATGCAGAAAAAGCATTTGATAAAGTACAACACCCATTTATGATGAAAACTCTCCGCAAAATGTGAATAGAGGGAGCATACCTCAACATAATAAAGGCCATATACAAAAAACCTGAAGCCAACATCATACTCAATGGGAAAAAACTGAGAGCATTCCCCCTGAGGTCAGGAACAAGACAAGGATGTCCACTCTCTCCACTCTTATTCAACATAGTCTTGGAAGTTCTAGCCACAGCAATCAGACAAGAAAGAGAAATAAAAGGCATTCAAATTGGAAAAGAGGAAGTAAAACTGTCATTATTTGCAGACAACATGATAGTATACATAGAAAACCCTATAGACTCCACAAAAACTACTTGACCTAATAAGCGAATTCAGCAAAATAGCAGAGTACAAAGTCAATATTCAGAAACCAAAGGCATTTCTGTACAACAACAATAAAATTTCAGAGATAGAAACTAAAGAAACATCTCATTTACCTTAGCAACAAGAAAAATAAAGTACCTAGAAATAAACTTAACCAAGGAGGTAAAAGACTGTACTCAGAAAACTACATAACACTGAAGAAAGAAATTAATGAAGATACAAATAAATGGAAGCATATACCATGTTCATGTATGGGAAGAATCAACATCATTAAAATGCCCATACTACCCAAAGCAATTTATAGATTCAATGCAATCCCTGTTAAAATACCAACGACATTTTTCACAAACCTAGAACAAATACTTCAAAAATTTATATGGAACCAAAAGAGCCCGAATAGCCACAGCAATTTTGAGGAAGAAGAACACAGTAGGAGGAATCACAATACCTGATATCAAACTATACTACAAGGCCACGGTAATCAAAACAGTCTGGTACTGGCATAAGAACAGACATATAGATCAATGGAACAGAATAAAGAGCCCAGAAATAAACCCAGGTCTATATGATCAACTAATATTTGATAAAGGGGGAAGGAACATCAAATGGAGTGAAAAGAGCCTCTTCAACAAATGGTGTTGGGAGAACTGAACAGGGACATGCAAAAAAATGAAACTAGACCACCAACTTACACCATACACCTGAATAAACTCAAAGTGGATCAAAGACTTAAATGTAAGCTGTGACACCATAAAAGTCCTAGAGGAAAAAATAGGCAGGAGAATTTCAGATATCCCATGTAATAACATTTTCACTGCTATATCTCCTAAGGCAAGGGAAATAAAGGAGAGAATAAACAAATAGGACTAGATCAAACTAAAGAGTTTCTGCTCAGCAAAAGAAAACATCAGCAAGATGAAAAGGGAACCAACCATATGGGGAAATATATTTGCCAATAATATCTCAGACAAAGGATTGATCTCCAAAATATATAAAGAACTTATATGACTCAACAGCAAGAAGACAGACAACCCAATTAAAAAATGGGCAAAAGATCTGAACAAAGACTTCTCCAAAGAGGACATACAGAGGACCCATAGGCATATGAAAGAATGATCAACATCACTAGCCATTAGAGAGATGCAAATAAAAACCACAATGAGATACCATCTCACACCAGTCAGAATGCCCATCATCAACAAGTCAACAAACAACTTGTGCTGGCGAGGATGCAGAGAAATGGGAACCCTGGTGCATTGCTGGTGGGAATGCAGACTGGTGCAGCCACTATCGAAAACAGTATGGAATTTCTTCAAAAAAACTAAAAATGGAACTGCCTTCTGAACCAGCAATTCCATTGCTAGGATTATATCTGAAAAATTCTGAAACCCCAATTCAAAAGAACCTATGCACCCCTATGTTCATAGCAGCACTATTTATAATAGCCAAGTGCTGGAAACAACCTAAGTGCCCATCAGTAGATGAGTGGATCAAAAAACTGTGGTACATTTACACAATGGAGTACTATGTAGCAGAAAGAAAGAAGGAACTTCTACCATTTGCAACAACATGGATGGAACTAGAGAGAATTATGCTTAGCAAAATAAGCCAGGCAACAAAAGAAAAATACCGTATGCTATCACCTATTACAGGAAACTAATGAACAACACAAACAAATGAGCAAAATTGAACCAGAGGTATGTAAACCAGGAGTAGACTAACAGTAACAAGGGGGGAGGCGGGAGGGATAGGAGAGGGTGAGAAGGGGAAGGGTCTAGTCAAAGAACATGTATAAGTGACCCACGGACATGGACAACTGAGTGGGGACTGAATGTGGGAGAAGGGAGTGACAGGGTGCAGGGAAGCAAGAGGGGGGAAAAAGTGGGACTACTGTAATGGAAAAACAAACAAAAAAGAGTTTTAGTGGGGGAAAAATGAAAATATGAAGAATGGAAATGCCAGTTCAGTGAATATTAGGATGAGAATTTTCCTTCACACTATATATTTTTCTCCCTATCTGATTCCTCCAGAGTTTGGCATTCTAAAGAAGTAAGTAATGACATAAGTTTCTTTGCATAAAACTAATAAGACCAGTTGTTAATAGTGGTTCTTTTTGACCAAGATGTTGACTGGAATGTCATGCCTAAAGGAGACATGCTTGGGCTCTCTCTGGTTGTTACCTAAAAGCCCTGAGGAACTAGGAATGACTTTAAAGGGTAATAAAAGCCCACGAGATAAAAGGCCTGGTACCGTGGTTGGTTGTGCGGTCCACAGCAACCTTTCCAGGGAAGGAGTGAAGGTTTTTTTCCTGAAAGATGGCTAGAAGGGACCTTAAGGCACAATGGAAAACCAGAAGGATTTGGAAAAGAGAAGTGTGTACAGGCATGGCTGAATACCAGGTATGTGGCTCAGCTTCTGTGCCCTGAAGGGCAGACTGAAGGTCACTCTAAATGTTCCTTGCTTAAGTTCCAGCAAAGCAGAACTAAAGATCATAAGTGATCATTTGCTGCTCTTGTCGTGTTTATGCAAATGAACAGGATAAATTATAAATGGACTTAATGCAGTCCCTTTAATGACAAGGAGGGTAATCTTGGGGAGAAAAATCGTGATTCAAGGAAAATCACAATGCTCAGTGGTAGACTATAAAGTAGTGCAGCTAACTGTCTTTAAAGTTTCTTTTCATTAAAAATTTGTTTTCATTTGAAAGTTAAAGTATGTCTGTGGTATCATCAAAGATGTTTAATTTACAGGCAAGAAGAATGTGAAATGCCTTGCAACTGGATGCCTTTCCAATAAGACAGTCTTACAAATTTAGAGACTTGTATGTGGGTTATGTTACATACATTAACATGTGTTTTCTGTTTTCGTAGAGCATAAGGCTATGATCTCATTACCTGAGTGATTCTCTGTATGTATAGGCCTCACTTAATCCTGCCTGCATCGCTGCCTCCTGAGACTCAATGGTTTTGCTGAAATAAATGGCTGGGTTGGTGAAGTATGGGATGGTCTGTGGGATTCACTTTAAAACTGGTTTCTCTTTTCTATCGTAATGGCTTGGACAGAAAGAACCCAGAGGCCTGAGAGGGGGGAAACCTAAAATATTTCCCTCAGCCCAAACTAAGAATAGTGGGCAGAATGGTTTTGGATACGTATGACATGCCTGACACACCTTCCTCCAAAGAAGCCCTTTTTTCCCCTAATGTGGGACATTGAAAAATTAATACCTGACTTCTGTTATCTAGTGGTTATGGATTCAATGATGTCTTTTAACCCTTTTGCCAAACCTGTTGACCCCAGAATACAACAAGAATGCCAGCCTGTTAAACCAAGCACGCCATTGTCCGGGGACAGCCAACTGACCTGGAGTCTGCATAATACTTCCCCATGTGGGAAGGCCACCCTCCCCTCCACACCCTCACTCTTATTAGGGATTTCTGGACCCAAGCGTAGGTAGGACAACAACCTTGTCCAGCTTGAAGCATCTAGAGGAGCTCGAGACCTTCACCCATTGTCCTTTATAGGATTATAAAGGGTCTTAAGTCTGAGAGGGGGGGGATTGTTATTTTCTATTGTTAGAATAATTAAATAATCAATTAATTACTTAAAAAAAGAAGGTGACTATATGAAAGGGTGAAGCAGGAGAGCTTTTATGTACGACCCATGTGCATGAACTTGGGGGGGATTGCTGGGGGAGGGGAGGTGCTGGGCGGAGGGGAGCAAAGGGGAAAAAATTGAAACTATTGTAACAGTATAATCAATAAAATATACTTAAAAAAAGACACTGAAGAAAGAAACTGAAGAAGATAAAGAAGTGGATGCCCATATGATGTTCGTGGATAGGAAGAATAAACATCATTAAAATGTCCATACTACCCCAAGTAATCTATAGATTCAATGCAGGGCCTATCAAGATACCAATGACGTATCTCACAGAACTAGAACAAATATGTTAAAATTTATATGGAACCACAAAAGGCCTCAGGTAACAACAACAATCCTAAGAAAAAAGAACAAAGTTGGAAGAATCATGCTACTTAATATCAAATGGTACTTTAAGGCCATCGTAATCAAAACAGCATGGCGCTGGCATAAAAACAGACACATAGATCAATGGAACAGAATGGAGAGCCCAGAAATAAAACCACACCTTTTATAACCAATTAATATTTGACAGAGGAAGCAAGCACATACAATGGGCTAAAGATAAACGGTGTTGGAAAAATTGGACAAATATGTGCAGAAAAATGAATCTAGGCAACTGTTTTTCAAGCCAGAAAAAGAGCTCTTACTACAATCTGACCATACTTGTATCTTGACCTTGAATTTTCAGTCTCCAGGTGTGTAAAAATATAAACTTCTCTTGTTCAAGCCACTCAGTCTAGCATATTTTGATATAACAACTCAAGTATACCAAGATAGATTTTGGTACTGAAGATTAGGGTGCTGCTCTGACTAAAGCCTAAAAATGTGCAGACAGCTTTGGTAATGTACAGAGAGGCTAGAAGAACCTTGAGTTGCATGCTAGAAATATGTGCATTAAGGGTGATCTAGCAAGATCTCAGACAAAAATGAGGAATTATGTCATTAGAAACTAGAGGAAAGGTGGATCCTTGTTACAAAGTGACATAGAAAGTTGGATGAATTGTGTTGTAGTTTGTTTTGGAAGATAGAGTTTGAAAGTGTTAAAACTTGTATTTACTGAGGATATTTCTATCAAAGCAATTGAAGGAGCAGCTGGTTTTCTTCTGTCGTCTCACAGTGAAAGGTGAAAGGAGAGAAATGAATTGTGAAGGAATTATTAAGCAAAGAAGAACCAAGCTTAAACAATTGAAAATTTCTCAGTCTTTCCATGTTGCAAAAAAATAAGGAAGCATGTTGTGAAGAAAATACCAAGAATACAGTCTATCACTTGATACAGAGCCTATGGGTTTATCCATGCAGAAACACTGCCAGTTTGAACTGAAGTTGATGGAGACAGGACTAATGAAGGAAGGCTCTATGACTTCTAGGATTTGACAGGAAAGGATGACAGAGCTATTCAGTTGCTAATATCGCTAGTCTTTAAGAAGAGGGAAAAATTATCCTAAAGTTGATTCAGACATCACCAGGGCTGCCTCCTTGATTTCAACAGGCCAGAAGGCCTCTGCATTGGAGGCTGGATTCCAGATTTGAAGAACTGTAGGAGGAAGACCTCCACCTAGAACCATGGAGGTGCTGCTGACCCCAGTGGACCTAGCAGGCAGAACATTAACCAAAGATGATTGTTTTTGGTTTTTAAGATCCAATGGAATTTGCATTTCTAGGTTTTGAGCTTGCTTTGGACCTGTCACTTCTTTCTTTCTTCCAACTTCTCTCTTTTGGACTGGAATGTCTAATCCATGTTGCTCCCATCACTGTACTTTGGAAACAATAACTTGTCTGTTTTCAGAGGTTTATAGATGGAGAGAAATTTTGCCTCAGAACGAACCATAGCTCACGTCTCACTTATATCTGATTTAGATAATTAATGAGGCTTTAAAGTTGACCCTGGAATGACTTAAGACTTTTGGGACTGTTAGAATAGAATGAGTGTATTTTGTATGTGAGAGAAATATGACTTTGGGGTCCAGGATGAAAAATGTGAACTGAATTCTCACCCCAGATCCATATGTTAATGCCCTTACCCTCTATGGGACTGAACTTAGAGACTTAGAGTAAGGGCTTTTAGGAGGTAATCAAGGTTAAATGAAGGGGAGAGAGAGAGCGAGAGAGAGAGAGAGAGATTTGGTGTTCCATTTATTTATGCATTCATCGAATAATTCTTGTATGTGCCTTTCTCTCTCATGAGTGCACACCCAGGAAAGGCCATATGAGCACCCACTTAAAAATTCTCATCCACAAGTCAGGAAGATAGCACTCAGCAGAACATGACTGTGACCATCCAGGCACTCTGACCTCAGACTTGAGCCTCTAGAACTGTAATAAAATACATTTCTGTTCTGTAAGCCACACAGTTGATGATATTTTGTCATGGAACCTGGACCTGATGAAGGCAGATGATATTTATAGAATGTCTATATATTGTGTGTCATAGAACTTCTGAAGATACAAAGCAGGAAAAAGTGGTCAAAAACAAAACAAAGAAAACAAATCTGTTTCATAACGTTACTTCACACTAAACTAATAGCTTATTGTTGACCAGAAGCCTTACTAATAACATAGTCAATTAACACATTTTTATATGTTGTATACATTGTATTCTTACAATAAAGTACGCTATAGAAAAGAAAATGTTATTAAGAAAATTATAAATGAAAAGGCTCTACAGCATTGTATATTAACTATACTAGGTCTCTATTTGTAGTCTTCTTCAGTAACTGGCTCCTCTTCTTCCCCATCTCACTGTTCTAAATCATTGTTTTCTCTCCCTCTTGACTGCTTAGTATTCCAGAATGATATGGCCTTGGAGCACAGAAAATAGAATTAAGTAGGGTTGGTTTCTTGTCTGACAGCACATTATACTGAAAGAAAAATTAATTCAGGTGTCAATTGTTTGCATATAATTGAGAATACCATCCTTTGACCAGAACCAAAATATTTCTAAAGAAACCTTTAAGCTAACATTGAACTGGTTTGTACAGGAAGACTTTATTATTACATTTCTTGTTCAGTGCTATTGCTCTTAGAAGTTCTAACTTTGAAATAGTGATAAAATAATTTTATGTATAAAATTATGTATTGTGTTTATGTGTAAAATACTTGCATTATTTGAGAGTCTTGGAAAACATGAAAATGTTCAGGATTTTTTTAATGGGAAATATAGAATATCCTCTTTGGATCTGGAAGATATTTTTTCCCTAAATTTGTACATCTTAAAATGATAGTATCTGTAGGAATCCGTTTATTAACATGTTAGGATACAGAACAGAAACTATTTGTATTTGATAACGCCAAATATAGTGTTCTGGAAGGAAGTGTTAGCAACATTAATTGCAGTAAAATAGCAAGAGTTTCATGAATGGACCCCTTGCTAAGAGGCTCTGGTAAGAATGCGGCTCTGCTAATAACTTGAGTTCAGCACTTTAAAACCCATTTCGTACTTCAGACCTCCATAATGGTAATATGCTGAATTCTAATGTCTTTACCACTAAATTTGTAATAATTTGTGATAGCAGCCATAGGAACCTAATATACTACACATAGTAAGGAAAGGATTCTCATATTAAGTTATTAAATAATTAAATCACAGAAGAATAAAGTCTGTTACACAGGCAGCATCATTTCAGTCAAGCACCCCCACTGGGTCACATGATTTGTGATATTGTCTTCGCTTTGTCATTGACTAAGTTGGTGTCTTAGGAAGTCACTTCATCTGTCTGCGCCATGTGCCTCTTGGAGGAATCAAATAACATCATTGTTTCTTGATTTTCTTTACTAATTCCATGCTCCCTTCAAGGCTTTTCCCACTCATCTTCTGTTTAGATTTTAATGAACTTTAATTAAAAACATCAAAAATTTTTTTCCAAAAAGTCATTATTTTCTCCTCACCCCGAGCCTTTGATATGAACTTCTGTGATGAGCTGTGATGTAATTGGAGGCAGCATGGCCTCTCCTTTGGCTTGAGAACCATATTATAAAGACCCTGCTGGTTTAGAATATCTGATTTAAAACAAAACTATACTAACCCAACCTTGAAGTGTTTTCTGTAGCTTGAGGCTAAATAAGGAGCTCCCTCTGAATTTCTTGGGCAGATATTTGGGTAAGAATAATTCTTTAAATGGGAATAATTAATTAAAAGGATAAAATGAGTGAATAAACTTGATGGCAGCTTGAAGATGAAATAACTTGTTTTCAGTTTGGCTTTGGAAGACTCTTAATGGGTTAGATAAAGTATGTATGGTTTGACAAGAACAGAGTTAATGGTTCTTGGAAGTCAAAGACGCTTTTTTTTTATTGGTCTGAAAACAAACAACCAACTTTTACATAAAGTTTTTAACCTAAAGCCTTTGTTTAACCTAATGGCACTTAAATTCCTTTTCTCAAATTCCCAGGGTGCCTTATCTCCCCAGTCAATCAACCATGGCTGGACCACTAACGTGCTCTCCTCTCTAATTTGGGGGTCTTGGGGAAATTGACATTCTTTGGCTTACTTCTGTTATGCTTCCGTTTGGTTCTTTCTCAGTTCTATTTATCTTAACTAGTGCCATTCTCTATTTCAAGGCCACCAGGGTCAATAATCCAATTAGGAGGAGAGCAAAACCTTGTGTTTCTGGGTGGTAAACTTCAGAATGCCCAGTCAGTCTCTGCTGATCGGAAAGCAGGAGAGAGAAGAGAAACTTTTCCTTGCACTAGCCCCACTTCTGCCAGATGAGTGAACTTGTAAGAAAGCTACCAGAGCAAAGTGTGTATTGTAATTGCTGTGGCTGTTTCAATTCTTTCAATTTCTACTCTTGGCAGCACAAGGCAATCTACGCAAGTAAGAAAGAAGTGCCCTAAGTTTCCAGAAAGCGAATTGTTCATTTATTCCCCAATTCAAAGAACATTTTATAAAAGAAATTGGAAATGCAAACACAACATTTTGTTTGTTGATTATAGATTTTCTGTTTCTAAAATGCTGAATGTTCTCAGGAGTCTGTACTGATTCTAGACACTACATAAAAAATAAAATAATTTCCATAGTGTCCAAGTCATTCAATGCACCTTTATTCTGGTTCTGAAATGATTAAAATATTTATGACGCTTTCTTCCTTGATGTAGAGCACATTAAAGTTTGTCTTAGAAGAGGCTTAAATATTGACTAATCCATTATAATGTGACATCTATTAACCTTTGCAATGTTTAATGTGCACTAAAAGTAATCTCAGTTTAACATTACTCTTCTGAAGAATAAAAAGTTTCTGGCTATATTTTAGTCAAATAAGAGTTAAAAATGCAAGATTCGTTTATTTTATAAAATATATCAAAATCCCTATGCGTTCTTTGAGTGAACAGGACAGAACACAACTTTCATGTTGCATTCTTGAAATGGTTCGCATCCAAGAACATTTAGAACTTTCATGCTGCTCTTGTTCACTTTAACATAATGAATGTGAATTGATGATTCTGGCCTACATAAATGTGTAAAGTACTTGACAGATACAAAAGAAAGTGACACAGAGAAGCATGTAGAAAGTCTTAATAGTAAATGTATTTATTCTGTATAAGCAGAAATACATTTCAAGTCTCAGAGGCACTGACCTCTTTTCCCTTAGATTGACAAGTAAAAAAATGACAGCAGCCAACACAAGAGCTGTCCAGCGTGAATTAATCAAAATTATACCTATTTTTGTGAGATCATCAAAAAAATATTTTTGAGTGTGCTGCACAATTTTAGAAATTAGTTTATGTGTGCCATGAAATGAAAAAGGTTGAAAATTGCTGCCTTAGATATACAAGTATGGATATTTTTAACTTAAACAAACTTGGTGTTAAAGGTGCACTAAGTTCTAATTCAAAACTTGTAGAAAACATATGGAAAAATTTCCCCATGTCATGGAATTTTTCACCAAAGCTTACACAGACTCTGGCCTTATTGATTTTGTTTTTATAAATGCAGAAAGTATTTTACTATTAAATTCTCTTTTTGCAATTCAATAAGTTACTTGAAAATATAAAAAATTAAAGTGTTGTTCTTGAGTAGCTTACATATCTTTTTATATGTGGACTTCCTTAATTTCTAAAGATAAAAATAAAAATTAAAAGTGTTTTACTTCATAACTGAAAAGAAACAATTTATTATTCTGAGTGTTAAAAATAGTTTTTAGTTCCATAATTATTTTCTGTATTTTTAGTTTTCTATAACAAGCCTGAATTGCTTTTCTAATTAAAATTTTCAAGTTATTATATAGATATCCTATTTTTATCATATTTGAAGTGTTTCTACTAAGAACACATCGCTACCTGGCCTGTAAGATAAATCAAGAAAACATCACAGGAACATTTTAGGTGCACAGAGTTTATGTCTTGATTTATATATATATATCACTTTTTGGATTATGTTTCTAAAACTTAAGAGATGAGATCTTTGCACAATACAACAAAATCAAAAGTTATTATTCTCTGTTATTGCCTTAATCAATATTTTAGTGACATATATGACAAAGCTCCAGGTATAACAAGTTTCCAAATTTAGAGCTTTCATTACAAAAAAGAATGAAAGAAAAATTTAAAAAAATTATGAAGACTTGCTACTGAGTTTTAGCTCTGTCATTATTTCTACAAGGTTGACATTCCTAAGCCATCTGCAGTCACAGCCCTTCAGTGCTAATTACATCTGTGGACAGCTCAATCGTAATGTCACCAAAAGCTGGTCTCTCTCAGATCTACTGTTGCCACAGTTAGCCAGATATAGACTTTCCACTAAACAAGTTGGCTGCCATTTACAGTCACAAATCTCCAATCATAGACATGTTTCTTAGCTCCCAATCAATTTTGTTCATTTCTGTGAAAAATATGTTTTATCTTCATAGATTCCGCTAATCATTTCCTGAAGTGAGTCAATGATTGCTTGAATTTTTAGCTAAATAGATTTTTTCAAAAACAAAATCCTGCAATAACTTAGTTAGAATTCCACAAACTACATAAGAATTAAAAATAAAACTACATTAAAGTGTAAAGTTATTTAGAGAATTTTAAAATGACGGGTGAGGGACTAAAGATCTTAGAGAAAATATTCCCAGCTCTTAAGAAGAGCAGATCATCACATGTCACAGAACAAAAATAGTGTCACGAAGTCATATATCATTTCAAACCTCAAAACTATTGAATAAGCTTAATGCCTTCATCATTATTGGTTGTTTCTATGGGTAAAAGGTTACTTAGATGTAAATGTATTATTTAGAAATGTCTATATATTCTGCTCTGCTCTAGAAATTTTCCCAAAGTTAATTTCATGGTTCCCATACTTAATAAATAAAAACTAAATGACTAAATATATCTTATAATTCAATTTTATTTATTTTAAAAATACTTTATTTATTTGTTTTTAAAGAAAGGGGAAGGGACGGAGAAAGAGAGGGAGAGAAATATCAATTAGTTGCCTCTCAAATGCCCCCAACCAGGGACCAGGCCCACAACTCCGGCACATTCCCTGACCGGGAATCAAACCAGCAACCTTTCAGTTTATGGGATGACGTCCAACCCGCTGAGCCACATCAGTCAGGGCAACCCAATTTTATTTATTTCTTTTTGTGTGGTGGGCAAGAGAGCAATTAGCAGAGTTCACTTAATGTTTCATCATTAAAGTGGCAAATAAATTCATTTCTTATATTATGGCTCTAAAATAGAAAAAGAAAATAGAAAGAAACATCAATTGAAAATACAGATGATTGGAATATGTGACAAAAAGTAGCAGGGGGGAAACTGGGTTAAAACTATGCTAACAATTTCAACTTATCATATAGACACTTAAGATCACATGTATCTACGTTATTTTGCCTTATCCTTTTGATAACTGGCATTTTATAAACTAGACAGGATTCATTTTCTGTTACATAAAGGGTTTTACTTACACATTCCTCTTAATTTGGGGATATGGAGAGAGATAGCACTTTACTTAATATAAGAAGTTATGCTGGTTTGTTGATATATTTATTAGATTAATATTTATAGATTACCAGACTCTATCCTAGTCCCTGGGTGACATGGATGAATGAGACACATTCTCTAGGAGTTTGCAGTCTAGTGCAAAGAACTCCCCCAGATTTACAACTAGAGATAATCTTCAAAGTTAAGCTCATACTTTATAGAAACTTGGGCTTCCTAGAATCTGGAACACATGGATCTAAATAATAGTCTATTGATTGACTGTAGAAGAATCATTTGATAACTTATAAAAATAGAGTTCTCTGGGTACCATATAATGTCTATTACATCAGACTCTAGAGGTGGCATGTGAATTTATAATTTTAAGAAATGCTCCCAGGTGATTCTGATGAAAGGCAAGTTTTTGTGAATGACAAAAAGGTTCAAAATCATCCTTTTTTGGGGGGGTAGGGTGGGGATACATCTGAAGATGTCAATAATTTCTACAAGGCCTCAAAGATATTATTGCTGTTTTCACACAGTTGTGATATTACCAATATAGAAAATGGTTCTTAATATTATAAGGAGAAGAAATACATATTATCACAATACATATTATTCCTTTGAATAACTTTGGAAGTATTATTACTCTATGGTGCAAAATCAATTCTTATTTTAGATTATTCATAAGCATTATTATGATATTTAAGGACAATGTTTAGTCTTTGTTTCTCTACTATTCTTGCTCTGTAACCAAATGGAGTTTTATTTGTTGTCTCCTATCATCATTTGTACCTCTGAGAGGAGTTTCTGTGTAAGTTAGAATGGAAGAGTTGCATTTGCCTTCAGTTTAGTGATATAACCTATTTCAAATATCGCTTACTGCTTAGCCAACATGGGCTTATTTAAAAAGAATTTCAATGAAAACATTAAACTTACCATTTTGTCCCATAAAAATTAATCTTTTTTCTTTTATAATTATATTAATTAGAACCTGTCACATTCTTCAGTAAAACCCTGAACAAAATATTTTGTCTTACTTAACATGTACTCATATATGTGTATTTGATGTTTTAAAATACATATGTCTTTCAAGTGTCTCTAAAAAATCTTAAATTGTTGTTGTTTAGTGTGTGTGCGTGTGTGTAGATAACAGCTACAGGTACATTTTAGAGACATTTTTGCCTTTAATCTTTTGGTACTAGAAGGCTAAAATCATCTCTCAGTTTGTTTCTGGGAACATTACAAGTCAAATATCTGTTCAGCTCACACCATTGTCAAAGCTGCAGCAACTTGCAAATTCTAGGAGAAACTTACATTGCCTGGGATGTTGGGGTTCCTCACACCATGTCTCTCCAGCCTGAGGTCATAGGACTAATTTAAACCAAGTAGGTCTGATTGCCTTCCAGGTTTGCTCAAATGCAATGGGTCCTAGGAGACTGGGTGAGTTATGTGATATCTAAGGGTTTTTTAATGCTTTTGAAAGTTTAATAAATTAGGAGGAAATCATAAGCATGTCATAATTATTTGACATTGGGCATGAGGACTGAGAGTGAGGAACAGAATAAAACTTGTTGAAGGATACCTCTAACTGAGAACCAGCTAATCTAAAACCAATCCTCGAAGATTTCATTGCACTTCTTTACTCCCAGCATGTAATCAGAAGATATAAATACCCCTCACAAGGTGCAAATTTGGCTATGACACAACTCTAGTTTTTCAATATGAATGAAGGCAATGGAATAGATTATTTCTCATGATTCTTTTAACGCTGATAACTCAGTTTTAATGATAAAATTCATGATATTGAAAATGGTCAATATCTATTACTTACACAAAGTATTCCCAAAATGCTCTAAACATGCATTTTTTTTTTTTTTTGCAAAAACTGTTATTAAGTTGATAGCAATTCAAGTGCTATCAATCCACATTAACTCACACACCCATTAATGGAAATGTAGTGTACCCAGTAGTTAAGAGTACCTGGTTTTCATTCCTAATTCTATCACTTAAACCACTTTCAGTAAGGTATACGAACTCTCTATTCCTCACTTTTTTCATCTATGAAAACAGCATAATGATTTCCATTTCTTAAGTAAATTAAGGAATTTAAAGAATTGAATAAGAAAAAAAAAAACACACAAAATAAGTGCTTATTAAGTGTCATCTCTTTTCTCTGACTTTCTTTTGGGGCATATTTATCTATATATCTATCCTGAACTGTCCCTGGCTGGTTTGGCTCAGTGGATTGAGCGTCGGCCTGCGAGCTAAGTGTCGCTGGTTCGATCTTCCAGTCAGGGTACATCAGAGAAGGAAAACTCTGACTCCAAAAAACCTCCGCTGCCTTGCGGCATACCTCTTCAGGGGAAAGGCTAAGGGAGTAAACCCCAACAGAAAATCCGGAGCCGGAGTCCCTAAGGCGGTTTGACGTTGTAGTCAACACCGGCAACTCCTGCGGCGCACCTGAAGCCAAGCTGTATTGACTCCGTCTTTCCCTTGGACCCTTCAGCTGCGAAGAGAGGGGGGGTCTGCTGCATGGGCAACAGCAGACCCTCCATATCACTCCGCCCAGGCTCTGTAGCTTCAGCTTCACTGGAGAGGACACTCCAGCGTCAGCGCAAGATGTCGATTCAACACGGGAGGAGACAGATACCGTGTCACTCCCGAGTCGGACTGCACAGCCATTCTCGCCGGCGGTGCAGATAGACTCTTAAGAAGCTACACCATCGTCTCTCGAGACGGACGGCTGCCGACGACGATCTATCCTGAACTAAAACATTCTGGATAGAACTTAAATTTTTCACATAGTCATAATATTATTGATAGAATTAATTTTAAATTTATGTGGTGATACACCTAAGGGAGAAAATATACATTAGCACATGCATGCTATCCACCTGACAAATAATTTTAGTTCCTAACAATCGATATTGCAAAAGCAAGGAGTGACTATAGGTGTTTCATAAGCATAATATGATATTTAAATACTATTTGGATATTTATTTCTGTTTTGTCATCATTGTTAATCCATTTAGTGTTATAAAACATAATCTAGCTTCCATGATTTCTTATTGAGTTTTTTAGCTGAAGTTTTTATATTCAATATACTTAGTGATTTTAGCAACTGTCTGGATAAAATTTGATAAGATGCTATCAAAAACAATGCAGTTTGACCTATTTCAAAAATTGAAAGTTGTGATTTATTGCCTTAAGAGATGCTTTTGTCTAAGTTTTAAGGTATTAGTAAATGTAGCAAACATGTACTCAAGATGAGAGCTCTATCTCCAAAGAGAATTTGTGGCCATGTCTTGTTCACTAAGAAGCAGTGAATTAAGATGAGTATGCTATATAAAGAACCAAGTGGAAGATAAGAGGAAGAGAAAAGTTTATGTAGAAGAATATAGTCCTTGGGTTAAGAGATTATAAATATGTAATATGAAATCCAAGAACTATAGATATTTAGGGGAAGCAAATATCAGAAGTTAGAATGGTTGCCAAAAGAATGCATATTGAGTAAAAAAAAAAGAATAATTGCAATATACAAAATAGAAATATGTATTTATTTATTTTACTGTGAAAATTGGTCGTATCTACATTTACACCCACTGCCTATAAAAATGTATACTACTTGCAGAAGACACTCCTAAGATGGAGCTGAATGTACATCATCTGACTTAAAATAAAGAAAACTAGTTTGTATGGTGAAGGAAGGGGACTAGATAGCCAACCCTCTAATTCCATGACAAAACATAAACCATGACTGGGAGGGCAGAGTGTGCCAGGCAGAGTCTCTTCCTGATATTCTACTCCTTTGCTTCAAATATTACTGGTGACCCTCTTCTATCTAGAGCTTTGTGGAGAAAACAAGGTTCCCTTTTCTTGCAAGCACTTTTACCTTCCCTTTTCTCATGCAATGAGTTAAAATTTCCACCGAAATATAACATTCTTGTAGACAGAATCAACAAGTGTTCCTTTCCAAATAAACATTTTCTTTATTTTTAGAAATCCCCTCTAATTTGAAACAGTTTCAGTACAAGAATGAAGCTGCTAATGCATTCCATTGGAAATTGATGCCAACATTTTCTATTAAAAGAAAGAAAATGGATGCTCAAATTCATCCCTGATGTTTTCTGTCCTGTTGAGCAGCATTAAGTAAAAGTCCCTCCAAAACTGAGGGGCAGTAATAGTGGCTTTATAAAGTTTACATTTCTACGGGCTAATTTTTCTTAAATCCAAACCAAAATTAAAATAAATAAGGCAAAATGAGCAAAAAGAATGGACAACATCCTACTGTACATAAATTTCTCAGGAGATGATTTCCTATGAAAGATGGCCCCTGCGCATGTATGCCTCCTAGCTCAAGACTGAGACTCGTGTCCATAAAGGATTAAGTGCCCACTTAACCTACATTCCTTACTAAAATAAGAAATGGTTGCCCGCGACAGTCCAAATGACAAGTTTTTCACTGAGCTAGACTTCCTTGGAGAGCAAAGGTCAAGCTGAAAGACCATTATAAGCCATTTATTCCTGTTTTACAAAATAACAGTAATCTAGGCTAGTGTTAATCTTCTTTAACAGATGAACACTTAATAAATGTCTGTTGACTTGAACCAATACCCTCCCCCTTTCCTTGCTTAAAAATCAGTGCGGTCACGTTTTTCAGTTAAAATGTAGCTACTATGAGTTTGGGAGACAGTTCATTATTTGTTCCCAGTCACTTCGTGACTTCACCTTGGTAAGTTACTCAAAATGGCTGAACAATTAACATATAGTTCATTAAATGAGTAAGATCATGCCCTTGAGAAAATGTCAGGGCACTGGGAAGGAGCAGTTGAGGCGCACAGGTGCATCTACTTATAGCTAGTGTGGATTATGAAAATTGTCCTACTTTTCTTTTATTCAACCTGCTTATGGGTAAAAAAATCATCCTCATTTTTCATTTGTTTCTTATGTGCCAAAAATAAAATAAAATACTAAATTAAATAAAATAGTTGCCAGATTTATAGGGAAAAAAATAGCATAAATGGTTGTTTGACATTTAAAATACCATTTGCAAATTGAATGTAAGGAAGAAAGAGAGGTGATATACTTAGAATAATTAACAGAGAGTAACAAGTATTTATCTAACTTGGAGTTTTGGATAGTGCTAAAGTTATTATTATTAGTCCAAAATAACTTAATTTTATTTTAATGTAAATTAATAAAACCAACTTTTTTGCATATCATTAAAGTTTGGCAACTACTTTTTATAATAAGAACAAGAATAATGAACTTGGAGTAAAAATAAATTTAAAATTATATTTAAACAGACTAAGACTTAAGGCAAAGACTATGATTGATAACAGAACCATAGCAAATATAAATACTATTCTTCCAAATATTGTTTTCTTTTTTTTTTTTTAATTTATTTTACTTTTTTTTTTAATTTTATTTTTTGGTTATTCAATTACAGATGTCCCATTTTTCCCCCATTGCTCCCCCCTCCCAGCTACTGTTTTATTTTCAAAATATAAAGTTATATAACTATTGCAAAGCAAGGCGATATATTCATCTATTTTATTTTTCTTTCTTCCTAAACCAAACAAACAAAACAATTTAAATGGTTTTCCATGTGGCATAGTAAAAATACATAGATTATCCTTTACCACTTTGAATCTGGAAGTTCTTTGAAAAACTCATGGACCTCTCTTTCTTTGATTAGATTAAATAGAGTGAAACACGCACCCTCAAGGCAGTTTTTAGATAGGACAAAATCAAATGAGAGAAATTACACCGTAATTTGGCTGATGATGCTTAAAATAAGGAGCCTATTGAGAAGATGTTTCATACAACTCCTGCATAAATAGTCTTATTCTAATGTTTAAGTTAATATAATCATGCTCAAGTACCTAGTAAAATACAAGGTAACTACAACTGATCATAAAATTCTAGCTCCAGGAATGAAATGCTGCTTAATTCAAAAAATAATCTATCATTTGTACAAGGAATAAATTAGATCAGCAGGATACTTCTTAGAGCCTTTAAAATTTCACTCAATACCTGTAATTAAACAAAATTTTCTTTCCCTCCAATGGGCCAAGTCCAACCAACATTAGTAACAAAATATCAGTATCCCTATTTGATAATCTGGAATAACACGGTGAGGTCAGTGTAACAAATCTATCATAATTATGACATCGGTGCTTGGATCTGCACTCTGAAAATAACCTAGACTATGGCAGAATGTCAATTATTGACTCAGAGTTTGTATGTGCCAGAGTCTGTGTTCTACACTGGTAACAGGTTAAAGCAGTGCCACTCAAATTGGAATCCACGGGCCAGTGATCGACCACAGACTGCCTGTCCCCAACCCACGGCCTACGTAGAGAACTCAAGAGTAAGCATTATAACAATTTGACAACTATTTGATACTAGTGGATCTAAAACCAATTTTTAAAAAATAATTTTATTTATTTATTATTTGTTTGTTTGTTTACTTATTTATTTTAAGAGAGAGGAGAAAGGAGAAAGAGGGAGAGAAACATCACTGTGTGGTTGCCTCTCACTCGCACCCCCAACTGGGGACCTGATGTGCAACCTAGGCATGTGCCTTGACTGGGAATCGAACCAGCGACACTTGGTTCGTAGGCCGACATCTAATATTAATTTTAAGCACTGGTGGTTTTACCTTGTGTGATTTTGTCTTTTTATTTTATTTTTCTATTAATTCATTTTTATTGTATTATACAAAAGTACCGAGCAAAAACAGAATGCAAAAGGAAAACAAAATCCCAAATAAGAACATAATCCTTCACTAACAATATTTTAAGCAGCAATGGTGTAGATGACTTGCTTGCCTGTCTTTTTTGGATATATTTTAAAAAGAAAAAAAGAAAGAAAGAAATAGCACACGATGGAGCTATAATATTCTATGAGATGTCCCTAAGGAAAACAAACTTGATACTTCACATTATTAGCGACATCTCCATTACCCTTTAAAAAATTCTTATTTTCTGTCATTCTACCAGTGTTTTCACTTTAACTAAGCTAAAGTTGTTACTTAGGAAAGTATTATATTGTATATTATTAAAATTTGTCTTGACCTTCAAAAAACTGTAGAGACTACTTCCACATTGCGTCATTTGCCGTTTTTAGTTATTTCAGTACAAGTCCATTAGGGCATTTTTACAACTCAGATGGAAAATAGTTTTTCTGAAGTTTAGATCATTATAGCAACTGATTTTAAGTTTTTTTTTTAATATTCTCAACTGTACATGCTATTTGATAATCTGTTTAACTAATTGTTAGGCAACAAAATATTATTATTATTTTTTGGCTGCAGATATAAAATTTAAGCACAAATTGTTATCAAATGATAGATAAACCATTATTACTTTATTTATGGCAAATTCACATATGTATACCTACAGATGTACAGTGACAAAGTTTTTTGATGAATGTCAAAATAAAGGCACAGCTGGGAGAAAAAAAATTTATAATGTCAACTTGAGTTTCTAGCAATTATACTTTAGAGAGATAATGGATGAGAGAAAACTGAACATGGAATATGAAATGCAGAGACTAAGAGGTTCTTGTGATTAGTTCTATGGTGTCTGTGGAATAATTTTCCTATTCATCAAGATGAAGCGATGAAAGTTTGGTACCTTAACTGATATTCCAGAACAAAATGATTAAAGTGAGAAATTATCCAATCTATTTTTTTCTTATCTAGTGAGTAATATTTTACTGAAAATATAAATAAAAACATTCTCAATATTGTAAAACAACAGTCTGATTTGTAAATTGAAAAAAACCCACAAATATATAACCATTAAATGAAACATATTGCAAATGACAGAGTTTCCAGAAATATCTCAAGCACTAATATATTTTTAAATCTATGACACAGATCCTATTAAATTAGAGAGGTGATTTTGGAAAAGAGTGTACTCAATTCAACAGAATGACATGTAGAATAGATTTCTGCATCAGAGAACTACATGGGACTCCTAGTAAATGCCTACTACCCTGCAAACTCTTTTATACTAGAAAAATTTATATTTTATGACACTGGAGTTCTTCAAGACTCATCAGGATTATTTTTATTGGAAGAACAACAGTTTTTTAAACAACACAAGGCAATTATTTAGTAAAAAGTTAATTTAATCATATCCTTCAAGTATAGATTTAGATAAATAACCTAAAAGTTTATATTTTTATTACTTGAAATATTGATGAAGGTAGCTATTTTCCCTTTAACCCTAACATACATTCTTATAATTATTATATAAACTAATATGTTTAATTTCATATATTTAGCAATTCAACAGAACTTTACTAACTACAATTTTGCATCTATGCTGGAGATAAACAGATAAGCCCAACAATGTTCCATGGCATTCACATTCTAAGAGGAAAGACAGATAATATAAAATTCTACTTACCATACAAGAGAGTAAGTTCTACACTAGAATGTATGATGTATACAAGAAACAGTGTTCTATCAGGGTACGAAGTTGCAAGTGGGCAACTCATCCTGGTTTAAGTAAAAAAAAACTTAGTAGGGGAATAAAGTTGGAGCTGGATCCTGAAGGATGTATTGACATTCACTAGATTAAAAGGGAAAAGAAATACTTCATGCAAAAGAAATAACAAGTACAAACCCACAAACAGAAATAAATCAACAGCCATAATGAACAACACTAGAGTGCAAATAATTTGAGATATCTGGATGATAAGGTATAAAAACTGTTTAGAGCTAAGTTTATATAATTAGGTTTATCTGCATTACAGAGTATAATTTTTACCCTTTCTAACAAAAAATTAGATGTTATAGTATGAGAAGATAATAAAGAATTTGGGGCTGAGATGTTAAATTTTGGACTGATCAGGTGTATGTTCTAGAAAATGGGCATCAGCCACATAGAGACAGAGTTTGACAGTATTTATATTTTTGGAATGATGACATTAGAAGTAGGACAGTGGCAATAGCAATGGAGAAGAGAAAATATCGGAAATCATTAAAGTTATCATTTATAAATAACAGATCTCAGAGAATATTCATCAAATCACAGAAAAGATAAATAATTGAGATGATGCATTTGCTAATTAACTGGGTGAGGGAAATCCTTTCACAATGTAGACATATATTAATTCATACAACGTACATTTAAAGTATATTGTAATTTTATGTCAGTTACACTTCAACAAAGCTGAAATTAAAAAAATGAAACTATACTTCTTTGTTATCTAGATTGTTTTAGATGAGAAACTGGCTTTTCAGAATAGAGATGTCATTTCCCAGCTTTCTTTGTATTTAGATGTAACCATGTGACTATGTCCTCAGTAATGGGATATAAGAGAAATCATTCCATATAGCAACCCTAGGAAACAATTCCTATCTACAACATGAAAGATGTTCATTTAAAAAATAATAATTCTTTTTTCTTCCTTTTAACTGCTGCCAGAGTATATGTGTGATTGCTGGAACTCCATCTACTCTCTTGAAATCTCCATTTTAGGGAAGAATAGCAGTGAACTACAAAAGCCTGGGTCTCAGAGTATATAAATGAAGGAAAATAAATGATTATGTTTAAGCCATTTCTATTTGAGGTCTCTGTTACTTATAGGAAAATCTCTTCCTAATAATAGAACAGTTAGAAGAGGAAGGAAGGGAAAAAATCAAGTTGAGATTTCTAGCTTGGATGGTTCCTGACATTAATAAGAACTAAATTTTAAATCATGTTTTAAGAAAAAATACTAATATTAGATACTAATTTTTTAGACATTTTGACTTTAACATAAAAATTAAGTGGTTCAGTAGGTGTTTATATATACTAGTCTGAAATTCAGGTCAGTGGTTTGAATATAAAAATAAAGAGACATAAAAATATGTGAGCTGATGTGAAGACTTGATATAGATATGACGATCCATGCAGAGCACTCAGAGGGGATAAGAGAGCTGAGAAAAGAACTGTAGGGAGCATCAATATCTAAATGGTGAGTGAAAGGAGCGAGGAGGAGAATGAGAAAGAGAAGTGATAGTGGAGTTGGTGCTGGTGTTGGTATTGTTGGTGTTGGTGACATTGATGGTGGTGGTAATGACAGTAGCAATAATAGTAGTAATAGAATCATTTACTAAGCAATTACTATATGCCATGCACTGCCATAAGTGCATCCAAGTATTAACATTTTAATTCCCAAAACAACCCAAGCTCTGACCAATGTGGCTAAGTTGGTTGGGCATTTTCCCACAAAAAGAAAGGTCTCTGTTTCTATTCCTGGTCATGGCACATACCTGAGTTGTGGGTTATGTTCCTGGTCGTCACATATATGAGAGGCAACTGATTGATGTTTCTCTCTCACATTGATGTTTCTCTCCCTCTCTATTTCCCTCTCTCCATCTCTCTTTTACAATAAATAAATAAAAAAACCTTTAAAACAAACAAACAACAACCCTATAAAGCAGTACCCAACTCATAAGATAAGTACTATTATTAACCTCATTTTAGAGGACACAGGCACAAAGAACTTAAGTAAACTGCCCAATATTACACTCTTGGTGATGTCCAGTAGCCTTGCTCCAGTGCCCTTGCTCTTCAAGACCTGTCCCTATTTCCTCAAAATAGATGGTGAAGTTCAAAGGGTTATGAAGAAACTCAGAATGTTATCATGGCAGAGAAGGGGGAAGGGATTTTAAAATGATAAAATTGTTGACTATTACTTATTGCAGAGAAGTCATAGAAGAGGGCCAAATAGATGTAACGAGATTTGAAATTTTAGAGGTCACCCGTGACTTTGCTGAGAGCCCCCTTAGTGGAATTGTGGCTCAAAGTCTGATACAAATAGGCTAAAGAGAAAGTTCATGCCTTCCTTATATTACACACACACACACACACACACACACAAACACATTAAGTGAAGTTTAAAAACAGTGAATGATGGATTAGGAAATGGAGAGAAAGAGCATGCCATTGGCATACAATACATTTGTGAATTAGATGTGAAAGAAACTAGGGACAAAGGAATTTTAGTTTATTGTTAGATCGTAGAGGCTTACATATGATTTATCACATGTAGTAAAGAGGCCAGTAGAATGATTGTTTAAAAATTCAGGAGAAAGATGGAAATATAATAAACCAAGTTGCAAGAAAATGCGGCAGGCAATGACACTGATAGGTCATGTGGCACAATTAGTCAGAAGCAGATGAATGTAAAATCCCTCGTGTTTTAGTACAAGTTAGGGCAACATAAAGAAAATCTGAAAGTAATTTATTCTCAAGTATCTTCTGAGAACAAAAAAAGAAACAAAATCAAAAAAGAGCCAGTGGACAGTATCCACCATACAAATAGTATGGGGATCATTATCATGAAGCCTGGCTCCTAGAATTAGCTCTGCCCCAAACTCATCAATAGAACTCTCTAAAAGCATAATAGCTTGATTTTCTGATTTGTAAAGTGGTCCTATGAAAACAATATTCTTTTTTTTCAAAACAAAACAAAACAAGAGGAAAAGCCTTTGAGGAAAGAATATGATCCATGAATTTATCATTATTGGAGAAACATGAATACACTGAAAGTCATCAGGTGTTGTACTGGGAGTAGCACCAGCCATGGGTCAACTGTGCCACACCTGTGCACGTCACTTCCAGAAAATCACTGACACTCTGAATCTTGACCATTTCCTCTGTAAAGTGAGGATGATTGATTATCCTTAGCTCAAAACTTCCTTAAAGATTGGACTAAATAATTTAGGTGAAATCACTTTATATTAATAATACAACTCATTACATCCAAGCAAGCAATTCTTTTGGGAATCATGATATATCATTTGTAACTGAAGACAAAAATGGTAACATGAGATGATGAATAGTAATCATGTTCAAACATCTCAGTGGTGGTGAGACGTAGACTTACCACAAATGTCACATCAGGTTTTCTTTGATGACTCACACTTAATTTAAACAGCAAGACAGTACTATGAACAAAGGAAGTGGTTTAGGGGATCATGACTCTGCTGGACAGAGGATGGTTAATTGCCATATGCTCTCCATCAGAACAATGAGAAGATGTGTGGCCACCACTGGAGGGTGGTGAGAAGATATTGGTGGAGGCTGTGGCTGAGGAAGTTTCAGTTCACTTATGGGAAATCTTTCTGCTTTCCCCATGTGGACTCACCACATCCTCAAGAACCCCCATGGTGGGGCATTCTGGAGAGATGAAAGTAATGCACAAGGGCAGGAAAGCAGACAGAGCAATGGTGATTAAAAATGAAGAGATATCCAGCAAGAGAAAGAGATTGAGATAGGAGGGAGAAGCAGAGCTCAGGAGAGGCCAGAAGCACCAGACAGTGCTACTGCACATACTCTACTTGGACTAGAGTACCCAGAGGCTATGCCCACAGCATTGCAGTAGAAAAATCATTCAGCACCCCTACATCCGGGAGCACCATGTGAGCTATCCACAATGAAATTTCACATTTGCATGGAGTATCTAAACTTCAGGCTATCTAACATACAGGACTAAAAACATACTGCACGCAAAGATATAAGTTTTGGGTATTCCGTCTTTATGATATTGGACTTTCCTTTTGTGAAAGTCTTACACCCTTTGTTAAGCATCTATTTTCTCTGGATTCTCAACCACAGTCCTTTGGCCCTCTGACTTCTCCTTCTGCTCTCCTTCTGACAAAGTGATAGATGGTCAGTGCTCATGGAGCCAGACCTCCAATTTTTTTCAACTGATGCCCATATTCAAAATATGGGCCTCAGAACCTCATTTACACCATGGATTCCTATTTGTAATTGCTTATAATGTTCCTTAATTTTCAGTGACCTCTAGCTAAACATGATATTTCTAAAAATCCTATCATCCTCAGTGAGACAGACACATGGCTTTCCGTCTCATTACTTTATTTTCAACAACACTACCATTATGCTTTTTATCTTCCAAGACAGGAATCTTGCTATTATTAAGCCCTGCATTCAATATATCTCTCACTGTTTCACCAATATTAGAGGTGGATCTTCCTCCTCCCACATCTGAATCATTGCCACAGCTTAAATACAGTCTATTTTTCTAGATCATCGTTTGCACTTTCCCATTCAAAACACTACAATAGTCCTCTATAATTTGGCTTTAGGTATCAATTCTTAATTCTCAGTCATGATTAAACATTAATGAATTGAATTGCTGTCATATGTTTGCACTGTGATAAATATTAATATAAATGGCACAGTCCTGTTCTTCAGGAGCTTAAGACCTCCAGTGAGGCGGATGAACAAGTGCAGCCAGGCTGTGCTAGAAGTAACATGAGGCGTGCAATGGGGATCTTGACAACAGGAACTTAATAGAGAACAAAGGAACATTTCCAAAAGAAGTGGAAGGATGAACTAAGTTTTAAAAGACAAATAGGATAGTGTACAACTGAAACTAATATGATACTGCACATCAACTCTAAATGAAAAAAGAAAGATATTATTTTAAAAAGGCAAATAGGAATTAAGTGGGAAAGTTAAGGGTTGGAGACATTTTAGGCCCAGTGATGATTAATTCGCTTAAGAACACATGGCATTTTAAAGGAATTGTAAGTTGTTTCTTATGGCTGAAGTAAAAGGTTTAGTTGTAAAACTGCAGAGGTAGACTGGGTCAGAACAAGGCTAAGAAATGCTCACTTTATGATGAAAGCAATGGGAAGATGTCAAATATTTTACTTAGGATAATGAGTTGCAGATCATATTTGTGTTTTAGAAAGAACCCAGGCAGCAAAGTCAAAAATGCTTAGAGAATGAGAGTGAAGTAGAGAAAATAAGTTCAGAAGTTTGGGTTTCTCACAAAGTCTTGGAAAAACAATTATTGCTTTAAAAGAACCACCACTGCCCTGACCATGCAAAGAAGTAAAAACTCTTGTTCCCTCACAAGGCTGAACCCCGAAGGGCCAACACCATTGTTTTCAGTGGGGAAGATGTATTAAAAAAATATTTCAAGAAAGTTCTGCCCTCTTTACAAAACACAGAGATCAGCATTTCATAAATTGCAAGTAAAAATAAATCATTTGAGTTTAATAACAGACTAGGGAAATGCCTTCTAAATACTATGGTTTTCTTTTTTGTTCTTTATATTGAATTGATTGGGGTGACAGTGGTTAACAAACTCACACAGGTTTCAGGGGCATGATTCTACAACACATCATCTATACACTGCATGGTGCCCATGGTTTTCTCTTCTAAACTGCTAGATATTTTGCCCCTGTATTTTATTCATAGATAACTAACAGTAGATATGAATCAATTTATTGTTACAGTATATTTAACTTTTCAATAAAAAAGTGAATCTGGGGAATGTAGATTCTATTTCATAAGAGGATTTAAAACTATTAATTCTTGCTTAGTTTTTAACTCCTTGAAAATAATATGTACCACATGCAAACTATGCAGAACCATAGTTAAGAGAAAACTCTTGCTTGTGTTGGATTATTGAATGTGTATTTTGTTTTGAACTCTCCTCTCCCATGTAATTCTTGCAATCTGTCTGTCAGTACAGACTTCTTAATGATTTGCTGCACTGTGCTTTCATCTGGAAGACTTGTGCATATTTTAAAGATGACCAATAGATAGCCCACACTATAAAATATTTAAATACAGTGTGGTAGAGGAGAATCATCATCATCATTGCCTAAGGACTTGTTAAAAATGAAAATTATTAGGCAACACTCCAGGTATGCTAAATAAGAATCTCTAGGGCTATGGCTCAGGAACCTGTTTTAGAAAGCTTTCCAGATGATTCTTATGTAATATTACATTAAAAGGGATTGTGGTAAAGAATCTAAAGAGAGAACATTTCAAAGGCAGATTTCAATTAATAAGAAGATTCATCTTGCTGCTGCAAATGTCCTGACTTTTGGTAAATAACCACAAATATCCACTAAAATTGTATCAAAACTGTTTTGGCTCTGGTTGAACAAATTATGTCTTCTTATTCATATAACAATGATTTTTATGAAGTATATTTCATTGAGTATGTTATCCGCTTATGGTGCTCTTATGTCAACAAAGACCTGATCATCTCATTCCCAGGGGACACCAGCATATACCATAGAACACACATTCAGTATTGGGAGAAGAGAGTGCTCAGTGTAGATACTTTTTTTTACTTTTTACAAATTATCCAAAGATACAAAGATACACTCTTCACAATGAGTCTGTGAGATTAATTCATAGTCACTTTTTTTGAAATCATATTAAATATTTTTATATTTAAATTGGTTGCTTGATAGTGACAATTACAATAACTTAACCAGTGGTATAATGTGCAGAAGCGAATTACAATGCATCGTGAATTAAGAAACAAAGCATTTCTTTTCTTTATGGAAGTCAAATAAAAACGTCAAACTGCGGCAATCAGACATCCTAGATATGAATATTCATTGGCAACTGTTCGTGGCAGATTTATGAATTCCTTCACCTGCTGTTAGCAGGAAAAAGGAAAACATTAAGTTGTGAAATAAAGCTATTAACATGAGCTAAAAGACAAAATACACACACAGATGGATGCTGATATTGGAATTACGCAATCTTATCAAAGAGACCTATTTCTTTCATATTGTGAAAACATTTGTTGTTTACATGCAGACTGCAGAGGTCTGGGAAATCTGTCTCCTCTGGTAGCCCCTTCCTTATGGACTCAGAGGACAGTGAAGCCAAATATCGCTCACCTTGTCATGGTAAAGCTAAGTATAAAGACCTTCACAGTCTAAATCGAACTTAAAATGTCTGTCCCATTCCTTTAGCACCGTTTACACCAACATCCACACACATTGTACTATTTTGCCCTAAAGAAAATATTTTGATTAAATTTGAGCGTGTAATTTAAATGGATGATAACAGACTATTCAATGAATTTGTTTGGAAGGTTTGGTAATGAGAACCCATATAAATTGTTTGCTTACGCAAGTTAGGTTACTTATTTAACCACGTGTGAATTTCAGTTAATTTGTGGAATACAGTTTTCATGAGCATTTTTAGTGTTTCCTGATTACTACCAGGGTTGGAATGCTACAAAAACATAACATTTCCTGGAGCAGTTCAGCACTTTCATTTACAGGCAAGGAAAGAACGCGCAGAAGCAATAAAAAACTGTACTTTGAATATTTGATTCTTTTCTCATACACAATTTGGTTCTTATTAATTTCAGACATTTTTTGGTTTACCTTTACCTTTTAAAATCCACATGGCTATTATATTTGACACAATTTTTAAAAGTAGATACACAGAGTTTTTCTAACTTTTAGTCTATTATTTAAATAAATACACGTTTAACCCCAAGGAACATTTCTATTCAATTATTGAATAAAACAGTAATAGAACTATTAGGCCAAGAAGAATTAGGTTGTATTGTACCCAATAATTACAAGGTTTTGACTAAATATTTGGCACAGCAGCCAATGCATTTTTCTACACTAGGAGGCATTTGAATAGACTGGCAGAGATCTGAAACAGGAAGTCCTCAGTTTCTGCTCCTCAACAATGCCAGAAAGTTAAGCTAGAAGTTTCAGCTGCATGTAACCCAAGTCACTGGGTTTGGTTGACAAAAGCAAAGTAAACACTGCTGAGTCCCAAAAGTTTGCATTGTCACATTCATTCATTGTTGGTGAAAGTGTAAATTAGTGTTGTCTTTGGAGGATAATTGGCTGACATATGAAAAATTAAATACGTATGCACCATTTAAACCACCAATTTCACTTCAAGAAATTTAATTTATACAAGTTTATCATGTTCAAAGGTTTTTATTTCATCATAGTTTGTAGCAACAAATCATTGAAAACAGTCTAAATGACTATTAATAGTGGACAGGTTAAATAAATCATGGCTCACACATACTGTTTTACTTGCAGACCTTGAAAGAGAATGGTTGGTTCTATGTGTCCTGATGTGGACTGACTTTTCAAATTGTGTTTTGAAGTTACAAAAGCAAGGCATGAAATTATATGTGTAATATGTTATAATTTTATTATGAGAGAAAGAGAGAGAGAAAGAAAGAGAGAGACTACATCATTCAGAATACTGAAGAGATTCAAATCAATGATTTTCTTCACTAGGTGACTAAAGTGGGAAATCTACACTTTTCATTCTAAATTTTTTTTGCATTTTAAAAGACATTTATCATATGATTGTACCAAGTAAATAAATTTAAATAACATTTTAATTGCAAATAATCCATTTCCAAAAGTATGTCACATTTTAAAAATTTTGGGGTTAATGTATATATAGACTAAATGACCATATCCTAAAAGACAGTGTGCTGTGCACTAGGCATGGTCTGGGGATTTGCCTTAAGTGGACTTTTATTTTTTAGGTTTTTAACCAATCAACTATACTTTCTCCATATGTATATCTTAAAATTTTGTGCCCAATGCTTCACATTTAAAATTTGATTAATGTTATAGGCCCTCTCCTCACAAAATAGCATACATGCACAAAGCCACAAATTAGCAACAAATACAAGGAACTTACTTATTTCATTCACTTCCAGTTCATGAATCTTGGAATAACAATCCCTTATTTGAATAATTACATAACTATAGAAATCAAGTATTGTTTATTCTCATTCTCAAACCATGTACAAAGATTGACTCTGAACATCACTTTGAACCAGACTTTAAACATAAATATATGTGTTAGATTGAAGTTTGTGATTACAATCTAAGCTCAAGCAAGTCTGAAAAGCAATACGTTTAGAATTCTATGTGTCCATCTCAACCACTTTTAGTCATTTTGTATCTTTGTAGCATTTCCATCATCATGGAAAATATTGTAAAATAATAGCTTAAGGGAAAAAAAGTAAATAGTAAGACAATTTTATGTTCCACAGGTTGAAGAGTAACAATGTGGGAGTTAAGTGTTTTTAAAAAAATTAATCGATACTAGTTTCAAGGGTATGATGAGACCTGACGTTATTGCAAGATTAAATTATAATATAGACATCACTTCAAAAATAAAAAGTATGACTTCCGGCCAAGATGGAGATGTAGAAAGACATGCTGGGTCTCCCTCCACAACTTAATTGTGGAACACAACTACCTCAAAACTAGAAACAACCAGAAGTTCCAGAAAAATCAAACTACATGGAAGTCCAGCAAACCAGGATATAAAGAAGAAATACTCATCCAGACAGGTAGGAGGGGTGGAGCTGGGGCAGAGAGGATGCGGTATGGTGGTGGCAGCAGCGGTAGCAGCAGCAGCAGAGGCAGGCCAGCAGAAAGCACAGTCACACCTTTTAAAAAGTTGGGAAGCACACCTGGGGAGTGTTCCCAGCTCCTCACCATCGAAGCTCATGGTCCCAGCACCAGGGAAAACCAAGCCTCATTGCTTCTAACTGTGCAGATCAGTGGGGGTTGGGGTGGAGGCAGACACTCCCAGTCTCTGAGCAGAGTCCAATTGTTTAAAGGGCCCCCACGGTCCTAGAACTTCCGCAGACCCACCCACTCTGGGAACAACGGCCAGGGAAGCAGCTAGAGAGGCGCTAGTCTGATAAGGAAGTGGGAGAGGTGCCTGGAAAAGGGGCCAGTGCTGGGCAGGAAGCATTGTTCCCTCTCGGACCCCTCCCCCACAAACAGCACCACAATGTGGTGAAACAGGTCGCCCTGCACTGACGAATCCCTAAGGCTCCACCCCTTACAATGTAACAGGACTGACAGCTCTACCTGGGACAGGGAGGCAAACAAACACAGGAGCCTGTCAGAATGAGGAGACAGAGAAGTATGGCTCTAAAAGGGGAACGGATCAAGGTTCCAGTGGGAGAACTACGCGATGAGGAGATAGACAACCTAACAGATGCAGAATTCAAAACACTGGTGATAAAGATGCTCACAGGTTTGACAGATATGCTTGAGTATGGCAAACGCATAAGAGAAGAAGTGAAGGCTATGCTAAGTGAAACGAAGGAAAATCCACAGAAAACCAATGGTGAAGGGAAGGAAATTGGGGTTCAAATCAATGATTTGAAACATAAGGAAGAATAAAACGGTCAACCAGTGCAGAATGAGGAAGTAAGAATTTAAAAAAATAAGGAAAACTTCCAAAATTTTGTGAAGGAGATGGACATACGGGTCCGGGAAGCATGGAGGGTCCCGAGCGAGCTGGGCCCAGAGGGGACCACACCAGGACGCATCATGACTGAGATGCCAAAGGTGAAAAATAAAGAGAGAGTCCTGGGGGCAGCAAGAGAGAGGCAGAGAGTTGCCTACAGGAGGCTGCCTATGGGACTATCAGCAGATTTCCCAGAGCACACTTTGCAGGCAGGAAGGGACTGGCAAGCAGTATTCAACGTGATGAAAGGCAACCTGCAACCAGGATTACTCTATCCAGCAAAGCTATTGTTTGGAATGGAAGGGCAGATGAACAGCTTCCCAGACAAGGTAAAGCTAAAGGAGTTCATCATCACCAAGCCATTATTATATGAAATGTCAAAGGGACTTACTTAAGTAAAAGAAGATCAAAACTATGAACACAAAAATGACAACAAACTCACAACTATCAACAACTGAATCTAAAAAATAAAAACTAAATCCAACTAAGCAAACCAGAATAGGAACAGAATCATAGGTATGGGGATCGTTTGGAGGGTTATCAGCTGGGAGGGGGAAGGGGGAGAAATGGAGATATGGTGCAGGGATTAAGAAGCATAATTGTTTGGTACAAAATAGACAGGGGAAGTTAAGAATAATATAGGAAAGGGTGAAGCCAAAGAACTTATATGCACAACCCATGGACACGAACTAAGAGGGGTGGGATTGCTGGAGGGAAGGGGAGTACTGGGCAAAGGAGAGAAAAGGGGGAAAAAATTGGAACTACTGTAACTACATAATCAATAAAATATACTTAAAAAATAAAATTAAAAAATATAACCAAAAAAGTAGTCATGAATAAACTATCTCTTGGAATCTACACAATTTCTTAATAATTACTCTAAGTTGTTTAAGTAACTATATGTATATTTCCCAGGAAACACCTAACAAGATATTTATGTACAGGTGTATAGATTTTCTTTTAGTATTTTATTTATAATAATCATGACACTTTTTAAAAATAATAGATACAACACCAACTGCTGAGTACACAGGCAGAATACACAGTATGCATTTGCTAATGTAAATTTTGTAATTAAAACAAAATAAGGGTATTTAATCACTCCATAAATATGTTATTCATATATCAGAATGGTATCACTGTTCTTTCAGATTGGGGTTGTATATTTGGAGGTTTCCCTCAGTTAATTTTATGGATTTGTTTGAACTTCTCATTTTCTCTCTCTTAAAATACTTGAAAAGTAGCGTAACATATCTTTCCTTTGACCTCTTCTGAAAATTAAATATTCAACAACTCTCAAGCATCCATTGCTCTTGAGATGACATCATGACCTCAACAACACTCCTAGGAAAATCAACATAATTAGCACACATCTAGAACATACAGAGACCCTTGTTAGACAAAGCAGTAGAACCTCTGCCATTAAGAGATCAGAATTTAGGTCAAGTGGCTCAGGGTCTTAGATTCAGCACTTTATTTAATATCTGGGTAACAAATATGCTCTACCTTCAGTTAAAAATACAGAAAGATGAAGCTATGAAATTCATACTGATAGTGTAGGATGAGGAAGAATATTCTATAACACCTATCTGGAATATCAAAGTACTTACCAAAATAGGTTTTTCAGGTTTTTAAAAAAAGGTAGCTAATAAGTAAAGTGAAGCACTTTTTAGCATGTCCCATTTAAAGAAACAAAGAGATGTGTTCGCTCATTAGCAATAATAGTGTTGCTGACTCATCTAATTATATAGATGAAAACCTTAACTCAGGTTTTATTTTTAGTGGAGCTCAGCTGCACTAATGAGTATCTGAAAACAATGGGAACAACATTATTCACAAACCTTTAAAGAGAATTTAATATGTGTCAGACACTCTTCTAAGTGTATTTAGATTATTAAGTTGATTTACTACTTATAGCCACCTCATGATGTATATAAATAATATTATTAACTCATTTATAGCTGAGGAAATTGAGGTGAAGAAGGATTCACTCATTTTGCTCAAGGTCATAGAACTAAGTACTTGAATCCAAACCAAGGAAATTAACACATATAAATGCTACTAAACTATACTGAACATTGAAAAAATGTTTTAAATCACCTTATATTTAAAAAATCACAATAATTAAAGGATGATGATTAAATATCAATTCATTCAATAGGCATTTGTTAGTGTTAGGTGTTGTGGTGGATACAAATAAGAAAGGTATGGATGACAAAAATATGATGATTAGTACAAAGGTAGTTTTTTTCTCTTCAAAATTGCTCTACTTCAGCATTTGAAACAGTTTGCATCAAGTAAGAAAATTAATATATGTCAAACTTTCAACTGTTTCTGTAAGTTTCATCTACATATTTTTACAACCACTATATACAAAGAGCTTTAAATATAGTGACCATAAGGGTATATTTTAAGAACCTCTATTTAATTATTCTATGATTTTACTCTATGTATGTAGGTTTTCTCTTTCCCTCTGTCAAGTCTAATCAATATTCGAACTTTCCTGACCTGATTCTATTCAAATGCTTACAATGTCTGTAAGAGTGTACTTTTCTAACCTTCAGTTTCTCTATCTACCATGAAGTCTTCCCCAAACACTTACATCTAACTGACATAAAAGTGTGTGGTTGAAAATATCCCCTTTATATAACTATATTCAATCACTTAGTGACATTTTACTGGATGTTTTAGATATTATTTCTTGAAGGCTAGTTGTCTGAGTTAAGATTTTACCATTCAGAGCCATTCTATCCAATGTGATTTTCTTCAATGATAGGCATATTCTATAATTGTGCCATCCAGTATAGTAGCCGCTAGACACAACGGCTATTATTGAGAACTTGAAATGTTGTTACAAGGACTGAACAATTAAATTTTTACTTTTATTTACTTTTTTAATTAATCCAAATTTAAAGTTAGTTACATGTGGCTAGTAGCTGCCTTTTGGACAATGAAAAACTGCAGTGCTGTGTGGAGAGCAGATATTTAGTAAATTTTGCTGAATGAATGAATGAGTGGATAAGTGTAACAGAAGAGTTCTCAGGGTCCTCAGAAATATCTATCTACACTCAAACTTTTAACATATTGCAAGTTATTTATGGAAGCAAAAATTCTAGGCATTTATACTCATTATCATAAAGTTAACCTTGAAAAAATTCTAGAACGTTTAGCCATCCAAACTCTTATTGACAAATAAGAGATAGGTGAGTCCAGGAAAGACAAGTGTCCTTGTTTCTGAGGTAATATGTGAAGAAGCCAGGACTAGGGTTCTGGTCCTTTATTCTCAGGGCATTGTTTTTCCTATAATACCCTACAATGAAGGATAATTTTTAAAACGCTTTCTGTAACTTCTGTACATGATCACCCTATGAAATTGTAAGCCAGTTACCTGGAAGCATACCCTGAGGCCAAGATTTGAATACAGTAATTTTACTTGTGAGGTGTGCAGAAAAACACTAGAGGAATGGTATAGGGAAGCCTAGCTAACAATAAAGAGCAATATTAAGGCAGATACTGCAGGCCTCAGAGCTTAGTTTCATGAGAAAATTTATGGGATACAGATTACACATGCATACTTCAGAGCCATCCAGTTTGGAGAGGGTGGTATCAAGTGAGAGAGCTTGTGCACATCATCTTCCAGTACTTTACAGACATGTGGAAGTCAGCAGAGCCCAATGATGAGGCAAAGGATATTGGTGGGGCTTTTCCAGCCCTACTTAGCACTTAGCATAGGGTTAAGCTATGGTAGTTGCTTAATTAATTTTTTATTGAATATATATAATAGGAAAATGTTGTGTAGCTTTAAAAATAAGATTAAATATAGTGCTTTATAATTTTTTTAAGTCATAAAGTCTTGATGGGCTAAGGGCTTTTAAAGATAGATAAAGGTACAGTTGTTCCTCTGTACTGGTGAGGCATTAATTTTAGGAACCCTTAAATACCCAAATTCATGGATGCTCATCTTTTATATAAAATGGCATAGTATATGCATATAACCTATGCATATCCTTCTGTATACTTTAAATAATCTCTGTATTACTTATAACACCTAATACAATGTAAATGCTATGTCAATAGTTGTTATACTGTATTGTTTAAAGAATAAAAACAAGAGAAAAAGTCTGAATAAGTTCAGTCCAGAGGCAACCATCATAGGTCTAATTGCATAGTACTCATCAGCAACAATCTAACATTTATTTAAAAAAATGTTTTTGTTCAACAGTTGGTTGAAACTGTAGATGCAGAACTCATGATACGAAGGGCCAGCTGCACTCATCTTTGTATCTCAGGAGCTAGCACAGCACCTGGCCCAGAAAAAATGGCTTCCCAATTATTGCCATAACAATCTTGGCAACATAAAATGTCAAAACCAAAATATTTTGATATACTGCACCTACACATCTTAACAGTAAATACTAATTGAGTGTCAACTACTGGCTTTTAAATGATTTCTATATTATTATTATTATTCTTCACCATAATACTTGTGATGTATGCACTACTTATTACCTTACAATCATACTGAAATAAAGCACAAATATGATCTTGTGTGTTTTTCCCTTGAAAAAGATATCATGTAAATTGACATTTTTGAATAAGCATTTATAACTTAATGCATTGCTATTATTTCTAATTTGGCTATCTTTTCTATTGGAATCACTTTGGGTTTTGAAAACTGGGTATGAAAGTTTAGGGACTCTGGTTCCTCTTATGCACTGTCTGCTAGTTGATTTTGAGTGACCGTTCTCACTTAAAAAATTTTTTTCATTTCAATAAATCCAAAGAAAGTTTTTTTTTAAAAAGTTGAAAAATTAGTGGTATTCTGAAGCTTGCAAGAATGTGGCTATGAAAGAAAATCGGGGTTTTGGGAAACACATATATCTGGGAAGGAAAATATACTACTTCTTTTAAATTTTCTTTTTCCAAATAAGAGATTCCAAGACTTGCTATCACCATGAACAATACACACTGATTACCCACAAGGTATATTAGGCATGATGCATACGACGAGCTATTTCCTTGACATTAGAACAAGTTTCTAAATTATTTCCCTACTGGGAAATTAATGTCTGCAGAGCATATCTAATGTCTACATTACAGTATAATTTACCTAACCAGAAGATAATAAAACAGTAAATATCTTTGTCCAAATTTTACTGCCTTAGGCATAGTCATTTAGGAAATGGCTTAAAAATTGGGTAAAAATGTGGTTTAAGGTAACAGTTAAAATAACTTTCTATAATTTTTCTTTAATTTGTTTATATTGGATCCTTTTCATTTTTTAAGTCCAATATCAATGCTTGTTACAAAATGGAAAATGTTGACATGCTTCTAATAAAGCTACAATAGTAGGTTCATAGGGGAAGTGGTCTGCTGAAGCCTCTACCTGCTCAGCTTGCTCAGCTGACATGTGCTTTCTTTTCAATTCAATGCTCAGTGAAGAAACTTCACCTTGGTGGCTGGAAATCCATCATGGCAAAATTATTTACAACACATATCATAAAGGTTATAAATTAAGTGGTCCCCCTGTCCATCCTGTTTTTAAATATGTAGCAGCATCATTTACTAGTGTGCCACTGTCTAGCAGAGAGTATGAGGCATCCCAGAACTCATAACTAATTTAATTCAACACAAGATTTATTTGCAGAAGTACCTCACCTGTACTGTATGTCATAATTATGTGACCAAATTGCTTCTGGAACAAAAAGCATGTATCATGAGATGGGGTGCTGCTTTAGTGTACACTACTGGTGGTCTCTAGCTGAGATTTTCATTGCAATTAAATGTCTTCTTTAATTTTAGCACCATTAGAAAACTTCCAATTTTTTGTTAATGATTATTATTAAAAATATTTTGCCATCTCATCTCATCTTAGTTTTGTGATTGGAAGAATATCTAATACTAAAAAGTAAAAGTATATATATATATATATATATATATATATATATATATATATATATATATATAAATCTCAGAAGAAAGTACAACTCTTTTCTAGGAAAGAAAATCACTGCATCCTTATACCATCTTACTATGTCTCAGAAAAGCTTTGTCACAACATGGACAGGGAGTTTGGAACCCCTGCACAGGTAATTATATCAATTTGTCTTAATGAAGAAGTCACCAAAAGATGATCTAAGAAGAATGCTCTGAAAAAAGGTAATAGCCAGCTTTGAACAATTTTGAGAGTTGAGATTGCAAAGGCCAGACAGTGTCTATTGCTCTTTTATCTGAGGATGACTCTTCACAGTATCTAAATTCCTGGCTTCCTTGTTTTTGCTCACGTACATAGATTTCTTATAAATTATTTTCAGTATCACTTTCCTACAGAGAAATGTGTTGATCCCCAAATACAACTATGTGGTCTCTTTATCAGTTGTCTGTCATTAAAATTAGTAATCTGTCCCTCTGACTTATTGATAAATCTCCTGTATATTTCACTGAGCTTGACAATTCTAGGTTGTTAATAACATGTAATTTCAAGATGAGCAAAATGAGGACCCTATCTAGAGGCAAAATAAACTGATTCAAGCCTGGCCTGATCACCCTGTTCTGATAGCTGATCTGGCAGAACCTGGGGTCAGGACTACCCTATGCCATTCAAACTTTGATAACTATTATTTATTTTTAAAATGTTCACTTATTTTCAAAAGAGGTTAGATATTATTATTCCTTATGTAACTACTTCTGGAAATACTACAAATGTACTTAAGCATTTTCTACTGCTGAAGATGTAAAAGGAGCAGTGTATGTTACGTGAAATTTTCTAATCAAGACAATGGTATATGGGAAAACAAATAAGCAAACCCTTGTACAGTAACAAATCAACCAAGGAGGCACAACCAAGTGTGCATTTGGCATATTTAACAAAGCAGACCAATAGCTCTAAATTAACCCTGAATTTGCTTCTGTAAAAGAGAATTAATATTGACATTTCCAGCTTGAGGGGCCCCTGAGCATCAATAAGTTGATTGTTGTTCAATTATTTAATTAAGTTCCAGGAAAGATGTGAATCACAAGGTCAGCAAGCATCTGAACTAATTTATAGAAACAGATTAGTATTGGTCAAAATGCTGACTGCAGTGACCGCTGAGAGAAGGATATAGTTTGAATCTCTTTGTCAGCTAGTGTATTGACAAGTAAAAATGTAGAAAACTAATTTAGAACTTTCATATTGAAACGTAAAAAAATTAATAATAAAAGGAACCATGAACAGTGTAGTGAGTTTAAGAATGTGGGATATTCTAGCTTGCACAATTTCAGAAGAGCGAATGAAAAGGTAAACATATAAAGAGAAAAGTTTTCCAAAACCACTTGTGGCCCTAACAATGATATTGGGTACTGAAAATAACAAGGTACCAGCATTAATAGCAAATTGAAGTATTGACTCTTCAAACTGTTATTTAGAGATACAAAGGAGGAACTTTTGCATCTCTAAATGACACACAGGAAAGAGAAGATCCACTCATCTTTGGGCTTTTTAGATTTCTAAGTATGTGAATGTGCTTACCGCATGCACACTATAAACATAATACAGCTAGTACAAATGGAAAGAATGTCTTCATAATGATATTTGGGCAGGAGATTATATTCATTGTAATAGGCTATGAACAATCCATGTAAAACATTTCTTTCAAGCACTAGCAATGTGCAAAAGAATAACTATTCTGTTAATTACCAGTGCAGAAAAAAAGAGCTACTTTATTAATTCTCAAATTCCCAGTAAGGTGTATATACTATGTCCTTTAAGATTGATTGCATCAATAATAGAATGACAAATGTGTCCAATTGAAGGAAGGAAATAGATCCAATACACTTTTCTTTCATACTGGTTTTAGATCTGTACATCATGCCAAAAGTCATCAATATATTGGGATGTATTGTCTTGTTTCAACCACCATTAGATCACAGCCAGAGCTATAGGATTATAGTCAATGAATTGCATTTGATGGGTCACTGCCAAGTTCAGGTGACATAAGTAACGTTCTGCAGTGGTTGGTTCCAGACCTATTGCTGAGCATTTTAATTAGTGACTTTGATGATTGAATCGTGAACATGATCATTAATTTAGCAGATCATTTGTGGACAGTGGCATCCCCAGCACTTCAAAGGAAAAGAATGGGAATAGAAAATAACCTTAGGAAATTCCACAAGTTTTCAGAGTTACTATGATAAAATTCAGGAGGAACAGATAAAGGTTATTGCGCTGATTGAAAAAAATTAAAAGAATATAAAAGTGAGGAAGAGCTGTCAATGCATAATAAACATAATTAAAGAAAGTCATTTGAAACACCACAAAGAAAGGGATTAAAAAGTCAAATATGGGTACACAGAGTACTGCAAGGTTTAAAGGGAGCAAGCAACTGAGTTAGTTGAGTGAGGTGGTCACCGCATGGTTCTGTGGACAAAGGGTTTGAGGCAGAGGTCTTGGAGTTGAATCCAGGTTCTATACTTACTAACTTTTAGATCTTGAGCTAAGCCATGCCAAATCTCTTAACCTCATTTTAAAGATGGTGTTAACAGTATCTTGTTCAATTATACTTAAACATGGTATAATTTATATAAAAATGCATAATGAGTTTTAAATGACTACATTGATATTAATGGTTGAAAATAATTTTTATAAAATAATAGTCTCTCTAATTACATATAGGTTATTCAGATTTTATAGAATTTTTAGAGGATTTAAAAATTTTAAGAACATAGATGACATAGTCTATTAGATGTTCAATTGCATTTGAATTTAAAAATTTTAAGCAAAAAGTAATAATATTAACATTTCTAGAACTCATATGAGAAGGAAGCATTTTTAAATTGCTAACTAATCCAAATTTATATTTTGTTAATTATAATATTAGAGATTTAACTCTTATTTCAAGCCAAGGTTATTAGGTTCTTGCAGATTGTGAAAATATTGGTTTTGAGAGTTTCAAATAAAAGGAAGGTGACTACATTGTCATCAATCCTAGAATGTTCCTATGTGGTCCAGGCTCAAAAGCAGCCTGGATATTATTTAAAAGATATTTCAGAGGGTTTCCTGGGTTTAGTAGTTCATCTTTTTTTTCTTATATTTAATTTTCTTTTTCCAATTCATTGTGTTTACTAGCCTGAATTCACCAGTGCTGATTTTTCTAATGCCATAAATACATCTTTATTTTGCTGGAGTATATAGACTTTGGTTTTTAGTTTTCCTTTAATCTTAAGCAGAAGAAGGAGGCCATCATGGATAAGGTAAAACTGTTGAATGAATGCTGAGCAAGAAAAATAGAATCCGATACAAGTCAGGGGCAACTTCTGCTTTGCAAAAACACAAATAACTTTGGAATTATAAAGTATATGCAAATGGAACCTCAAAATTCTATTCTGAATACAACACTTATAAAAAAAGTTCTGATAGCATCAGGGTTGAAATGAAGGTCAAAGAAAACCCATTGAGAAAAAGTCAGGGTCTTAAGTATGTAATGTTAAATTGGATAATTTGGTAATTTAAACAAATTTCTTTTTTTATTTTTAATTTAATCTTTATTGTATTTTTAAAAATTAATGTATTTCACTTATTACACAGCCTTGATGTGAGAAACTGGTTCACCTGAATAAGTAGCTTACTTTGTATAAATGATTTCCTACTTACATAGATCTTACTATGCATTCTAATTTAATTGCGTGAAACTCTCACTGACTAAGAAAAATTTATATTACTATTGCTTCACATTTGAAATCTGTTCAGCAAGATTGGAAAACCCTATTATATTCCCAATAGATTATACTGTCATTCATAAGAGTTGCATCAAAACTAAGTCATATTTACTCAGTTGCAAGCATTGTTGCATGAAGCATTTTAACCCCAAATAAACATGCTATATTTTCAAATAATATGTGTTGGGGAAACAAACAAACAAACAAAAACAATGTTAAAGTCTTTTTGCAACAAAAACGAGAATGCTTCTAAGGAGATTAATATCATTAAGTCACTAAAATAACCTAGACTTAACTTAAAATCCCAATATCTAAAAATAATACAATTCAATAATCCCACGTTATTTTTGCATCTGAAAGGATAGCAGCTCTTTTTTCTCCTACATTCCAACTTTTCTCACTAGAAGATAAAGGCAACCTAAATCTTGTTCTATTCTCACCACAAAAAAAAAAAAAAAAAAAAAAATACAACAAGCAAAATCATAGTTTTTATTACTTGAGTTTTGTAGAACAATACTACAAAAACATCAATATACACACATGTCACCTGGGGATCTTGTAAAAAAGCAGATTTAAATTCAGCAGTTCTGAGGTGGGACCTCAGATTTTATATTTGTAATGAGCTACCATATGATGTCTGGAATTCATAGAGAAGGATAGTTCTCTAAACCTTTAAACTATCACAAAAGTTTGGCTGTAAAAATCTTGAAAATCTGGATAAGTCAATAAGAATACAGATATAATGTGGCAGGAATTATTACCGTGTTCTCAAGAAGTAGTTAAGGCAAAGGGCACCAACCACAGAGGCCAGTGCCCCTGTATTCCTGTCATGAGAGTCTAATGTTCTAAATTTCTCATTAATGTTCATAAAGTATTTACTATTCCCACAATGTAATGGTCTAGAGATGCACAAGTACTCTGAGTCATATGATACCTCCCAGTTTCTTCTGAAAGCAGATTTTGAATAACACCTGATTTTAATGAATACTAATATATTTTTAAAAAACATAATTGTTAACAAATCATCACTAAAGACAAAATTGAAAGCAAAGGCTCTGATTCATGAAAATTAAAAATAAATATATCTAATTATAAGATACATCTAAATGGCTCAAATGAAAATGCTATAAAGATTGATTCATGTTCTGACTTGTTGATTAGTGGTAAACTATGCAGTTTATTTTTGTTATTTTTTAATCTATGGAAAGGATGAACTAGTAGAATGAATGTTGAGTTAGATAACTAGAAATTCTGCAGCAAAACCTGTATGAAAACCAATAATCTCATTATATCCTCATACATGTTCAAAATGTATACTGTATTTAAGAATAATCAAGTCCAGAAAAAAGAAGTGTTTTGCCTACTCTCCCTGGAGTTTATGAAACACAGAACAGCATGTATTTCAACATAGATTTCTATAACTTCACAGTTCTTGGACATTCCACTCTTCTGATGTTCAAAACTGTTTCTCGTGGTTCCATCATCTGTGAATTAGGATTAATGATATGGACCACATACACTTGTTTCAAAAATGAAACCAAATAATACATACTGAAAAGCCAATACAATGTCTTGTACAAAGTTAGCAGCCTCAGGACAGTCTCTGCAAGCAGTTGCAGATGAGTAATGGAATGAATTTTTGATCTGAGGTGAGCTTGCCTACAACAGCAACAGCCACGGGAAGGTTTTTACTCTTAGGACTTTGCCACCAGCTTCTGTTCTGTCCTCTCCAAGTGTCTGTGCAGTATTTCCCATCATGCAATTGGTTCTCTTTAGCCAGATAGAATATACCAGTATTGTGGCAAAATAAGCATTCTGTCTTTTTTGGATTCCTGACAGAATATTCCAAACACAACTTTCCTTTTGCTGATGCTGTTAATTGCACAAATGCTCATGTCATCTTGTTTAGACTGTGGTTTCATCCTGTTTTGACTATCATGTTGCCCTTCTGCTTGTCTCCCTGTAACAGACTTCAGCTGGTACATACCGTGCCTGGGAGACTGATAGACATCCGCTGCAGCAGACAGACAACTTCTGTTTCAGCTAACTGCTAGAAAAATTTTGTTTTAAATTATATTTTCAATTCTTAAGAAAATATTTTTAGATTTATGTATGAAAGATGTTCTTCTTTCCTGAAGATTTACAAATGTCTAAAAAAGTCTCCCTTTTCTCATATGCACTGAATTAGGTGACATAAAAAAATACCAATGGCCCTTTGTGTTATATGTGACTAATAGTGGTGGCTTTTATAAAGCTACCATTTATCTTTCATTAGCACTTTTAATGATGATAAAATCAGATTTTTTACATTTACAGTATAAGGCGAAGACAATGATGTCAGAATTGTTAATGTACTTTCTCTTTCAAAAGAACAAAAGAAAGAAAAAGGAAAAAAATAAAAACAATTTACCAATCCTCACCCAAAGCAAGTCCATAAACATTGGTCAGATTAGTGCACAGATTTTCTACAACTATGTATTCCATATCTTCCATCTTGCCTTCTGTTTTGTATTTGTCATTTAGTTTATATGAATCACAAAGACCACATATTAGGGACTGTAAAAATGCAGAGGAATTCTGTTCAGATGCACAGTAGAGTGCTTGAAATCTATGTATGGAAGTCAGAAGCTCTGTCAGCTATCTGGATACACATGTCCTTCAGCCCAGAATGTTCTCACCACACATTTGTGATAGCGCAGTTTTGTGATTCTTTCTATCTGCTTCATTCCTGATCCAATGGGTTTTGCACAGTACTACAAAATTTTAGTTCTCTAAAATGTTGTTTTTGTTATGTTGTAGAGTTTTTGTTTTTATTATTTTAGTTGGCTACCTAGTGTATATCAGATCCCCTTATTTCTGGTTGGAGAGTTATCTCTGACTCACTGTGTACAATCATGATACTGTGGAAACTTGGGTGTCTTCCTTTTACTACTGTACCATACAGGGGTAGAGCTTATTACTCACCACTCAGATGTAGCCAGGAAGTAAACGTAGCTTATATTTGGCTCATCAGACATTCCCTTCAGGGACTTAAAATCAGGAGGAAGTGTCATTTAGTTAGAAATACCAGTTATATAGGGTCTGTTTACTTAATTAGAGAGACCAGAACAAAAGAAGGAACCCAGAGAGCATATCTGTTATGAGTACCTTCCTAAAATGTCTACCCCTACTTCACCTTGGGCTGCACAAATCCTGCTCATTTGTCTGTTATTTCCCTTGCAATGTTTGAATGCTGAGTATAATTAAAATATTTTATGCTGCTTATTTTAATGACTTTAATCAAAGAACTCTGAGTTGTACAACTCAGAACTGTGCATGATGATACTTATCCTACTTCAAAATGTTTGATTAGTGTGATTGTCTATAGAATGAAGTATCAATCCCTTAGAATCCGGATCAATTCTACTCTCAAAAATCATCAATGAGTTTTACCCAAATGCTTTATTCAGGGTGGAATGATTTATTTATGTGTGCCATGTGTGTATGTTAACTACTTTCATTCCCTTCGATAGAATACCTAGTACCCATTCCTTCTGAACTTCCTCCCTTTTCCTCTTACTTGACTCTAACCTATTTTCAAAGTTCAGATCAATTCCCCATGTTCTCTTTAGAGCTGTTTTTTAGTAGTAAATCCATAATGACATCTCCCCTGCCCAAATTTTATCACAATTATTGCTGTGCAGTGCTAATATTCAGTAAGTTTAGTGAGCACAACTGACTCAATAAATTCTTATTTATATTTTCCTGTGTGCCTTATTTCACCAACTTGACTTAAACTCTATTATAGATAGGTTGAAGGTTTATGTCTCAGCGAATTTCTATAGATGAAGCATATTGTCTCATGAAATAATTGTATTATTTCACTTACATTTGTGATCAACATTTAATTTCTTTCATTTGTAGAATTTTTGCTTTTTTTTTAAAGTAATAATTTGAGTTACTATTTTCCTAAGCTATGCAATCCATGAGTATTAATCATGTCATTTGTTTTGTAATGGGTTTTACATCAAAGAAAATATAGAGTGTATACATGGTGGCTCCCTGTCACATAAAGCAGAGTGTTCAAACATTTAAGAAATAATCTTAGGTGGTTTCATAAACTGATAATAGATAATGGCTATTGAGTACATAGTAAGTGTCAGTAGGTGCTAAGTGTATATATTAAATATGAACTAGAAGTGAAGTGAATTCTCACAGAGATCCTATTGGAAGGTACCATTTTTATCCATCATATTTTAGAAATAAAAAAAAAAACTGAACTTAATGAGATTGAAGGCCCTAGTCAATATTACCCTGTTGATAATGGGCAGAGTAGGAGTTCAAATAATTCCTGTATACAGATCAGCGAAGAAAACAAACAAACAAACAAACAATGCGGAGAAACAAGATGGCGGAGGAGTAAGTGGAAGCTACACTAACTTCCTCCCAGAACTAGTCTGGATTTACAACGCAATTTTGGAGAAATCATCTGGAATAACCAACTGAACACCAGCTGGAGAGAAGTCTTATAACCACGGAGAGACAGAAAAGGCTGCTACATCACAACATGACCAGTAGGGAGTGCGGAGATGTGGAAGGGCTGGCTGGGCTCACATGGGTGGCAGCTGAAGGGACTGAGAAACAGCTCAGCAGCTGGTGATTCCCCCTGAGAAGGGCAGGGTCTAAACCCCCAGCTAGGCTTCCCAGCCTACAGCAACAGAGTGGAAAGTAAAATAGTATCCAGCTGAGAAAAGCGAAAAGCCACAGGGTTCCTTGCTAGCCGGAGAGAAACAGCTGGAGAAAAAGAGCTCTTAAGTGGATCACATACAAAAATATTTTGGCCCCCACTTACTCCAACTCAAGCGGAGGAAAGGCAGAGAGGACTGGAGATGCTTGGGGAGAGTTTGGTGTGGTGGCTTTGAGGGGAGAGCTGGGAAGCGGCCGGCTGGGTCCCAGTGCTGACTCATCCCCACACTGCAGGCAGACCATTTCCGGCCAAGTGGCATCAGCCTGAGGGGAAGCAAAGGCCCTGCCTACAGGAATTAAGCTGCCACACCCACGGTCGTTAAGCCTGACAGCTAATCACAGATTGAATAGATTATCAACTAAAGGAGTCAGACAAAGGCAGTAGATCTCTGGAAGTCTGCAACAGGCTGCCTAGGCCCAGACTGGTACACGATCTGACACCCCCAGGGGCAGATCCAGGAAGTGCAGATCATTCTAAGAAGCACCAACAAACAATCGGAGTCACAAAAATGGGGAGACAGAGAAACAACACCCCATCAAAAGGAAAGGCAGAGTCCCCAGAAAGAGTGCTAAATGAAATAGAGGGGAGCCAACTATCAGATATGGAATTGAAAGCATGTGTTATGGAGAAGCTCAATGAGCTCAGCGGAAACTACAAAGAACTCCAGAAAAACTACAGTGAACTCCAGAAGAACTATAAGGAACTTACTGAGAATTATACCAGCATCAAAAAGGACATGGAAGCTATCAATAAGAGCCAGGAGGAAATGAAGAATACGATCTCTGAATTGAAGAACACAGTAGAAGGAATTAAAAACAGGCTAGAGGAAGCAGAAAATTGGATCAGCGAGCTGGAGGACAATGTAGACAAAAACTCACAGACAGTGCAACAAAATGAAAAAAGGCTGAACAAGACTAAAGAGGCTCTAAGACAGCTGCAGGACAACATGAAACGAAATAATATCCGTATCATAGGAATTCCAGAAGGAGAAGAAGAAGAGCAAGGGATAGAAAACCTCTTTGAAAAACTAATGACAGAAAACTTCCCTAACATGAGAGAAAGAGTCATGAAAGTCCAGGAAGCACAGAGAGTCCCAATGAAGATGAACCCCAACAGGCCCACTTCAAGACACATCATAATTAAAATGGCAACATTCAAAGACAAAGAGAGAATCCTAAAAGCAGCAAGAGAGAAACAACTAATAACATACAAGGGAGCTCCAATAAGGCTATCATCAGATTTCTCAGCAGAAACACTACAAGCCAGAAGGGAATGGCAAAATATATTCCAAGTAATGAAAAACAAAGGCCTACAACCAAGAATACTCTACCCAGCAAGGCTCTCCTTCAAAGGGGAAGGTGAAATAAGGAGTTTCCAAGACAAAAGAAGGTTAAAAGAATACATCTCCACCAGAGCAGTATTGCAAGAGATGCTAAAGGGTCTGCTTTAAGAAGATGAAGAAACAGAGAGAGACAGAAAGGAACATGAGTACAAAGGGGGAAAATGACAATGAATAAGTACTGAAAGAAAGAAGGAACTTCTACCATTTGCAACAACATGATTGGAACTAGAGAGAATTAGGCAACAAAAGAAAATTACCTTATGCTATCACCTGTTAAAGGAAACTAATGAACAGCACAAACAAATGAGCAAAATTGAACCAGAGGTATGTAAACAAGGAATAAACTAACAGTAACAAAGGGGGAGATGGGAGGGAGAGAAGTGGTAAGAAGTGGAAGGGTCTAGTCAAAGAACATGTATAAATGACCCATGGACATGGACAACTGGGTGGGGACTGAATGTGGGAAAAGGGAGGAACAGGGTGCAGAGAAGCAAGAGGGGGAAAAAAGTGAGACAACTGTAATGGAAAAACAAACAAACAGAAAAATTTTTAGTGGGGGGAAAAATAAAAATATAAAGACTAGAAATGCAAGTTCAGTGAATATTAGAAGGACAAGGATTTTCCTTCACACTGTATATATTTTCTCCCTATCTGATCCCTCCAGAATTTGGCATTCTAAAGAAGTAAGTAATGACCTAAGTTTCTTTGCATAAAACTAATAAGACCAGTTGTTAATAACGAGTTTTTGACTAAGACTTTGACTGGAATGTCATGCTTAAAGGAGACATGCTTGGGCTTTGGTTGTTACCAAAAAGCCCTGAGCAACTGGGACTGACTTTCAAAGGTAATAAAAGTCCACGAGATAAAAGGCCTGGTACCTTGGATGGATGAGCGGTCCATAGCAATCTTTCCAGGGAAGGAATGAAGGTTGTTTTCCTGAAAGATGGCTAGAAGGGACCTTAAGGCACAATGGAAAACCAGGAGGACCTGGAAAAGACAGGTGTTTACAGGCAAGGCTGAATGCCAGGTATGTGGCTCAGCTTCTGTGCCCTGAAGGGCAGACTGAAGGTCACCCTAAATGTTCCTTGTATAAGTTCCAGTAAAGCAGAACTAAAGATCATAAGTGATCATTTGCTGCTCTTGTTGTGTTTATGCAAATGAACAGGATAAATTATAAATGAACTTAATGCAGTCCCTTTAATGACAAGGAGGGTAATCTTAGGGAGAAAAATCAAGATTCAAGGAAGATCACAATGCCCAGTGGTAGACTATAAAGTAGTGCAGCTCACCGTCTTTAAAGTTTCTTTTCATTTAAAATTTGTTTTCATTTGAAAGTTAAACTATGTCTGTGGCATTATCAAAGATGTTTAATTTACAGGTAAGAAGAATGTCAAATGCCTTGCAACTGGATGTCTTTCCGATAAGACAGTCCTACAGATCTATAAACTTGTGTGTGGGTTATGTTACATAAATTAGCATGTGTTTTCTGTTTTCAAAGGGCATAAGCCTACGATCTCATTACCTGAGTGATTGTCTGTATGTATAGGCCTCACTTAATCCTGTCTGCATTGCTGCCTCCTGAGACTCAATGGTTTGGCTGAACTAAGTGGCTGGGTTGGTGAAGAACGGGGTGGTCTGTGGGCTTCACTTTAGAACTGGTTTCTCTTTTCTATCCTAATGGCTTGGACAGAAAGAGCCCAGAGGCCTGAGATGGGGGAAACCTAAAATATTTCCCTCAGTCCAAACTAAGTATAATGGGCAAAAGGGTTTTGGACAGGTGAGATGTACCTGGCATACCTTCCTCCAAAGAAGCCCTTCTTTTCCCTAATGTGGGACATTGAAAAATTAATACCTGTCTTTTGTCATCTAGTGGTTATGGATTGAATGATGTCCTTTAACCCTGTTGCCCCCAGAATACAACAAGGATGCCAGCCTGTTAAACCAAGCATGCCATTGTCCAGAGACAGCCAACCAACCTGGAGTCTGCACGATCCTTCCCCTTGTAGGAAGGCCACCCTCCCCTCCACATCCCCACTCTTATTAGGGATTTCTTGACCCAAGGGTAGGTAGGACGACGACCATGTCCAGCTTGAAGCAGCTAGAGGAGCTCGAGACCTTCATCCATTGTCCTTTATAAGATTGTAAAGGGTCTTAAGTCTGAGAGGGAGGGATTGTTATTTTTTATTGTTAAAATATTTAACTAATTAATTAATTATTTAAAAAAAAAAGAAGAAGAATATATGAAAGGGTGAGCCTTGGGCATGGACTTAGGGAGGGGATTGTCGGGGAAGGGGGGTGCAGGGCGGAGGGGAGCAAAGGGGAAAAAATTGGAACTATTGTAACAATATAATCAATAAAATATACTTAAAAAAAAAAAAAAAAAAAAAAAAGAAGCCCTTCTTTTCCCTAATGTGGGACATTGAAAAATTAATACCTGTCTTTTGTCATCTAGTGGTTACGGATTGAATGATGTCCTTTAACCCTGTTGCCCCCAGAATACAACAAGGATGCCAGCCTGTTAAACCAAGCATGCCGTTGTCCAGAGACAGCCAACCAACCTGGAGTCTGCATGATCCTTCCCCTTGTGGGAAGGCCACCCTCCCCTCCACACCCCCACTCTTATTAGGGATTTCTTGACCCAAGGGTAGGTAGGACGACGACCATGTCCAGCTTGAAGCAGCTAGAGGAGCTTGAGACCTTCGTCCATTGTCCTTTATAAGATTGTAAAGGGTCTTAAGTCTGAGAGGGGGGGATTGTTATTTTTTATTGTTAAAATATTTAACTAATTAATTAATTATTTTTTAAAAAAAGAAGAATATATGAAAGGGTGAGCCATGGGCATGGACTTGGGGAGGGGATTGTCGGGGAAGCGGGGTGCAGGGCGGAGGGGAGCAAGGGGGAAAAATTGGAACTATTGTAACAATGTAATCAATAAAATATACTTAAAAAAAAATGCATAGGGGAGTTCCAGTCAAGATGGTATGTAAATGAGGTACACAGTCTCCTACAACCATCAAAATTACAGCTAAATTAGAGAACAACCATTATTTGGAATGCCCAAAATTTGTCTAAACAGAAATCCTATGACTAAGAATATAAAAAAGCCACATCAAGACTGGTAGAATAGGTAGAGAAGCTGCATGGGCTAGTCCTGCACCCATGTGTGGCAATTAAAAATTGGGAGAGATATCTCTACAGAGGTGCTCCTAAGGATCAATGGACCCATCCCCACATTAGAAACCCCAACCCAGGGTTCCAGTGCCAAGAAGAGAAGTCCCCATGACTTCTGACTTTAAAAATCAATGGGGATTGTGACTGAGTGAGGCAGTAGGCTTTTCAAGTCCCAGGTAGGTGTTCCTCTTAAAGGGCCCACACAGAGACATACTTGAAATCACTGGCTCTGAGCTCTAGTGCTGGGGCAGCAGCTCCAAAGGGACCAGGGACATAAGGGGAGGAACTGAACTTTCTGGCTTTATGATGATGACTGGTGGGGCAGCTTTCTCCCAGACACAAATGTTGGCAGAGGCCATTGTTCCTTTTCTGAACCTTCCCTCCACAAAGCCAGCTGGTGGGCCTCATGTGTGAGATGCGATCAGTTTGACTCATACTGTTTCCCCACTCTAGTCAATCTCTTAGACTTTGCCCCACACCACTTTAGGGCTGACCCAAGCTGTTTTTGGTGGCTTTTGATACAAAAGGCCTCTCTTGACTTATGCCTTGGACTTTTCTAAAATCTCTCTACAAGCAGCATCTGGACTCTGCATGCCCTGTACCTCTTGCTAAGTGGCTCCAGGCTTGGCACTAGCAGCATGGCATCAGTTCACAGTTTGGTCTCTCCTGGGGACCTCCAAACCCTGCACAAGTAAGAGCCATCTGTAGAGTGTTTTGTAGTTCAGGTAGTGGCTGACCTTGCACAACCCAAAAGACCTCAGGGCCAGTGTACCTGGTGGACAGATTCTGAACACACCAGATTACAAACCAGCCACCTCCAGGAGTTACATACTCAAGGGATGAATGTGGCAGGCACCAAAGTCCCACTTAAACCAATCTTATTCTTTGATGTCAGACCCTACACAGCAGCTCTTCCACTGTAGTAGCAGCAGGTCCTTGCACTCAATTAGCCTGAGAGTCAATCACTCCCAGTGACCTGCCAACAGCAATGAAGGCTCAACTACAACAGAACAGTGCACACAGCCCACAAAGCAGTCACACTTGGAGCATTCATCTCGGGTGACTGGAAAGGCTGCACCCTTGGGCCACACAGGGCACCAACTCTATAAGGTCACTCTACCAAGTCCAGTAGACATACTAGCTCTGCATAATACATAGAAACTAAAACAGAGAGACTGCCAAGATGAGCAGACAAGGACTCAGGTCCCAAGTGAAAGAACAGAAGAAGTCTCTAGAAAAAGGACTAAATGAAATGCAGACAAGCAAATTACCAGATAGAGAGTTCAAAACACTGGTTATAAGGATGCTCAAAGAACTTAGACCAAGCTTCAATAGTATAAAAAGGGACATGGAAGACTTAAAAAGAACCAAATAAATATTTCTGGGTATTTATTTGAAGAAACTCAAATGAACAAACTGAAATGAATAATAAATTATAGGGAATCAACAGAAAAGTAGATGAAGCAGAGAAAAATAAAATCAGTTATTTGGAATATAAGGAAGCAGAAACCACCCAATTAGAACAGTAAAAAGGATAAAATAATCCCCAAATGAGGACAGTGTAAGGAACCTTTAAGACAATTTCAAGTATACCAACATTTCAATCATGGTAGCGCTAAAAGAAGAGAGAGAACAAGAAATTGAAAACCTAATTGAAACACAATGACAGAAAACTTCCCTAACTTGCTTAAGGAAATAGACATATAAGTTCAGGAAGCAGAGAGAGTCCCAAACAGGAGGAACCCCAAGATGCCCACACCAAGACACATCATAACTAAAATGTCATGGGTTAAAGATAAAGAGAGAAAATTTTAAAAGCAGCAAAAGAAATACAGTTATCTACAAGGGACCTCTCATAAAACTATCAGCTGATTTCTCAGCAGAAGTTTTGCAGATCAGAAGGGGTTCACAAAAAAAATATTCAAAGTGATGGAAAGCAAGTACCTACAACGAAGTTTACCCAGCAAATCTAATACTTAGAATTAAGGGACATATAAAGAGCTTCCCAAACAAGAAAACCTGAAGGAGTTTATAACCACCAAACCAGTATAACAAGAAATGTTAAAGGGTCTTCTTTAAGAAGGAAAAGAAAAGATAAAATATATGAATAATAAAATGGAAATAAATTCATATATATCAACAATTATTCTAAATGAAAATTGATCAAATGCTCCAGTCAAAAGACCTACTATGACTGAATGAATAAAAAAACAGGACCTTACATCTGCTGTTTACAAGAGAGTCACTTCAGATTGAAAGACACACACGGATAGAAAGTAAAGGAATGGAAAAAGATATTACTTGAAAAATGGAAGCAAAACAAAACAAAAGAGCTGGAGCAACAATACTTATACCAGACAAAATAGACTTTAAAGCTATAAAAAGAGGCAAAAAAGGACCCAGCAACTCTATTTCTGAGTATTTATTTGAAGAAACTCAAAACACTAAATTAAAAAGACATACAGTATACAGTTGTATGTTTATTGCAGTATTATTTATAATAATTAAGATATGAAAGCAACCTAAGCATCTATCAATAGATGAGTGGATAAATAAGAACTGGTACATATATACAATGGAATATGATTCAGCCATAAAAAAAAAAAGAAAGGAAGAAAGAAAGAAAGAAAGAAAAAGAAAAGAAACCTTGCCATCTGCAACAACATGGATGGACCTAGAGGGTATTAATGCTAAGTGAAATAAGTCAGAGAAACACAAGTGTCACATGCTATCACTTATATGTAGAAGCTAAAAAACAAAATAAACAAATAAGTAGAAAAGAAACAGACGCAGACACAGAAAACATTTTGATGGTTGCCAGATGAGAGAGGGGTGGGGGATGGGTAAAAGAGGTGAAGGAATTTAGAAGTACAAATTTGTAGTTAGAGAACAGTCATGAGGGTTTAAATTAAACAATAAAGAAAATAGTCAATAATATTGCTAAATATAGGGTGTTAAATAGGTACTAGATTTATTCATATAACTTCATAAGTTATATGAATGTATAATTATGGGATTGTACACCTCAAACTAATATAATACTGCACAATCAACTGTAATTTAAAAATTAAGAATATAAAATGAAATAAAAATAATAAAAAATATGGAATTTAAACTATTTGGGTAACCATTAGAAATATATTATAATAAGGAAGTAGTCATTAATAAGAATTGAAGGATAGTGTAAGATCCTATATCGTAGCCCTCATTGATATTTATTCATACATGATATGTTAATGACATCTTCATACAAATTTCCAATTTCCATCATTTTAAGTCAATTTGAAATATTTTTAAAAAGGTAAGTTATCAGGACTCTTTACTATCAAGGAAATGAAACTTGTAAGTTATTGGTTTTGTAAAATTGTAAAAGCATAAACCTAGTTAAATTTTTCAATAGAAATTGTTATTTTTCACATTTTAGTTTACAAGAATTCTGTGAATAACTGCCACAAATCTAAACAAAATATACATATTAAACAATTGGGATCACCTCAAGAATTTTAAGAATGGAAAGCTTTGGTCAATAAAGAGGTTCCATGAATTTGCATTTATATATAAAAATGTATATGTTTATATATAACATACATAGGAGGTCTGTCCAGGAAACTTCCAACCATTGCACAACATCAGAGCCAGGGAGAGTGGACTGGAATGTGCATGCATAAACAAGGGTGACTTCACTGTACTAGTCAGTGAAGGTGGTAGATGCCATTGAATGAGTATGTGTACTGTGTGGCTGTTGCATTCAAAATGACTGAGCAAGTAGAGCAATGAATCTGCATCAGATTTTGCATTAAGCTTGAACGTTCCTCTGCAGAAACTATTGGGATGATTCAGAGGGCCACAGCTATGGGCAACTGGTGACTGGAGGCTTCATCATGACAATGCGCCTGCTCATACATCAGAGTGCAGAGTGTTTTGGTAAAACATCAAATCAGAATCAGCCCGTCCAGAGCCCAGATTTGGCACCCTGCAGCTTCTGACTTTTCCCAAAACTAAAATTGCCTTTGATAGAGAAGAGATTTCAGTCCATCAATGAGATTCAGGAAAATATGATGGGGCAGCTGATGGTGATTGGGAGAACTGTGTGAGGTCCCAAGGTGCCTACTTTGAAGGAGACTTGAGGTATCATTGTCCTATGTATAATGTTTCTTGTCGCTTGTATTTTCTTTAATAAATGTGTCTATTTTTCATAGTACATGGCTGGATACTTCCTGGACAGACCTTGTATATAGCAAGAGAGAGAGGTACATAGTTTGTTGTTGTTGTTGTTGTTGTTGTTGTTGTTGTTGTTGTTTTGTTGTGGAGAGTCATATAATAAGCAGTGAAGACTAAATTCATAGCCAGTAGGCATTTAACTATCTCCACTATCAAGGAGACAATAGGATCAATGCCATTCATTAACTTTGAAAATCCTAATCTAGACAGTGCAAGGATATAATAGGCACTTCCAATTAATTTTAATTGACTAAAAGAAGTAGATTTGAAACTTATGACTGCTGAGAGTGGGTCTGTGCATGCATTTGCAAGCAAGTGTGCAAGAGAGAGATAGGCTGAAGGGAAGCAGGGAGCAGAAGGGAAGAAATAAATGAGGGATGAGAAAAAAAGACAGTAAATGAGAGCTTGGAGGTGTTCATGTGCAGTTGTGGAACACAGATAACTTTCTTTGTGAATTCACTTTTGGTGTATTCCCATCTGCGCATCAGAGTATAGTTGGTATCTTCATTATAAATTTCCATACAGCAATCAAGGGTTAAATAAAATTATTGACTTCTCTTAATTCTCTTACGCTCTCATGTTTCCACATAATATCGGCATTTAAGTATTTCATTTATTTATAATTCTCAGACAAAACACTCTATCCAAAAACTAATTTCTCTCAAAATGTTGCACTTTTGCTGAAATATCTGACACCTGATGAGAACCATATATTACTGCACATGTTTTTTGACCACCAACCTTCACTACCTATTTCACAATGAGCAAAAGAGGATGATAAAAACATTATTTCATTGACATATTTGTCATTTGCAAACTACATTTTCAGACCTCATAGGGAATTGAAACCTTGACTACATCTTATGCATGAAAGAACTGAAATCTAAGAAGATAAAATTACTTGTTTGAGGCCCTATACCTTGTTAAGAGTTCAAAACCCTAATCTCATTTCTGCACTTCTTGATCTTGAAACTGATTTTGGCTAAGACACTTGCATTTACCCTTCTACGTTACATTGGATGTAAGATATGTGTTTTCTCCCTAAGATCGAACCTTAGCTTATCTCTTTGTTCTTACTGTGTCTGAACTTGTATTAGTTTAAGACACATAAATTTTTAAAAGTCTACTGCTTTGATCTTATTTTCCTCCAGATGGAGACTATTCTATGTTTACTTCTGAAACCTGTCTTCATGCTAGAATTTTAGGTACAATCTATCCTCACCTAACTATAACATGCCCTCTACTGTTAATCTCAAACAAAGATTTTCTTCTCCAGAAAACTACCTTCTCTATTTTGCTACCTCCCTGTCCCAAATTCCCCAACTCCCACACACTCACACACTGTGAATGCCTTCCCAGACCATTTGCACTTGCTTATATTGTTTTCTTTACATTAAGAGGGTTTTTCTGCTTTTCTCTGCTTATACAAATTATACTACTCTTCTGAGGTCGTCTCAATTCACAGCTGTTTCTGGAAACCTACCTTTATTATTTTGGTCAACAAAGACATTACCCCTTCTTCAGGGAATATTTATAATGCACCATGACTGTGTTCTCTATAGTACTTTATGATGAATTAAGTGGTGTCATTCCTCAATTATTTTATGTGTTTAGTGTTGTCTCCACAATGAAAGTGGTTAATTTCTTGAGGGCAAAAACCAAGGCTTATATAAATTCTGTAATCCTTGTCATTAATAAGTGTGTTATAATTCATATTGATTTTAACAGAGAACAGGAAATAGTCTGGCATAATATTCAACAGTCTTCAAATGCTATGCTTATTTAGAGACACATTAAGTTGAAAATTGGTTCAATAAGTCTTTACTTTCTTTCGATATAACATGTAAGTACTTTAATTAATTCATTGATTTGTGTTAATTTTTTTTACAATCTTATGTGAAACATTTCAGAATGAAAGCATTAAATGAAGTCAAAGTTTTTAATTAATATTATTGGTGGGCATTGTACCTGCCTTCCCAATATTCATTTTATCCACTTCACCCTTCCCTAATGTGTGGCAATCATGTAGCTTGGAAGGGATTGATTTCTTCCTTCTCCCTACATTTCATAGTTTGCTTTGACTGGTCTAAACAAATAAGTATTCTTTTGTACTCTGGTAAATTCCAGTAATGTAGGCCTAAACTGGTCAGCACATGGTATTCCCCTGGTGACAAAGCTGATTCACAGTTGACTCATTCAGCACAAAATTTAGTTAATTTTGCTAATACAGATCCTATTCTTTTGAGGCACATAATCTATTTTCTTCTAATTTTTGAAGACATTTTAAGTTGAAATTTCTATTAAACATAACTCAAAGCATTCTCACAACAGTTGTTTATAATAATTAACAAATATATTAATATTTTTCATCTTACACAGAAATATGCACTGGCAAGGAAAGAAGTGATTAAAATAGATAATACACATTTATAAATGTGAAATATGCACAAATGTTTGCAGTGTTCCCCTACAACTAGTTGAATCTTGGGGAAAAGGTGATAAATTTAACATTATAGGTCATTTAGAATAAACTTAAAAATGAGGCCTCATTATTTTCACCTTAAAGAAACACTAGGTAATTTTATACCTATATAATCAATCCAATTCACATCTTTAATTATTTCAGTAGATTTTTCACAATAAGCCATATTGTTTATATGCTAAGTCTGCCTCATAGGTTTATTAAAATTAGTAAATATATTTGAATAGTTAATTGGATATTTTTGATCCAGATGCTTCTAGATAGATAGATATGCATTATATCTCTAGGTATTATTTTGTATGATAATGTAATAATTGTGCTCAATATCTATTTAAGAAGAATCAAGTGCACTGCTATGAGTGCCAAGAAGAAGAATGACTATAATAACATATTGGAGGTCATTTTAATTGGTATGCCAAAGTGTGCCTTTTGACCTGTATTTTTGAAGAATGAATAGAATAACATGTGAAAGGGGAATCAACATTAGCAAATACTTGGAGAAGAGAATATTTTTGAAAATTCTTAACAGCCTAGAGTGTGGAATGTGACAAAGTCTAGCTTGTGGGAAATGCTAAATATGTTATATATGTTATTATGTAATCAGGAATAAGCTAACAGTTTTTTTAGGAGGTAATGTTAGATTTTGTTTTAGAAAGATATTTTGTTGGAGTTGTAAAACCTGGATTAGAAAAGAAAAGAAAAATAGAAAAGGGAGAACCCTCTGCAAAGGAATTAGAACAATCTCAGTAAACACTGAGTTCAGGGAACACATGTAACAGAAATTTAAGAGATTATATTGATAGAAATGATATAGGCTAGTCACTTGTGAAGAAGAGGAAAAAGTGGACGTTACAATGACTGAGGTCTACAAATACATATTTTTCTTGTGAAATCCAGAAAGTGAATATTGAAGGAAGAGCATGCTTAATGGGAGAGATTGAAATGGTGTTCTGGAAACTATGATCTCAAAACCACTGGGAAATCTGAGCTGGGACTTCAGAAGAGAGAGGCCAGGACTGGAAAAATAATATTTGTTAAAGTTTCTTATTTTTTATGGAAACGATAATGATTATGAATGATTTCTTAAGAGACCAAAAAAAGGTATATAAAGAATTATGTATTTTATATATATGTACACATACATACATACATATATATAATATAGAATTACATATACAAAGTGGGGCAAAAGTAAGTGTATAATTGTGAGTATATGAAACAGTTTATTTTTGCATTATTATTTATTAATTATTGTACTATTTTCCATGTGAACTACTATAAACCTAACTTTGTCTCACCCTATATACTATCTTGTTAGGAGAGTAATATGAATAAAAATAATTAAATTAAAAACTTTAATTAGTTAAAATAATATATTAACTCAATATTTAATATTGAATTAAATATAGAATTATAGATTATAATTCTATAAGTGATGTTACATAAATAAAATAACAATATTAGAAATCATTTACTGAGCACCTACCATATGCCAGCCTTGGGGTAGGTAGGGACCTTATGTTTCATTTTATTTAATCTTTATAGCCACACAGTAAAGTAGATATTGAGAATCACAGAAAGATTCACCAATTTACCCAAAGACATAAAACAAAGTCAAGAAATGAAGTCAGATCTCTCAATATTGCATTCAGGATGTTGCTTTCAATATAAGCTGGGACACATATAATGACATAATTTTAATTAAGTTCCTAGTCTAGATCTGTGGTGGGGGTAGAGCACAGCTGAGTTTTACCTCCTGCTCACAACTCTTTAAGACATTTAATTCATAGTTTATTATTATTTTCTCCAAAAAATAAGTCTAATTTCTTAATGGTCCTCTGTTGTTTACTTCCCTTTTGCTTGGTTGGGATTGCCACTTTATCATCTTTCAGTAATCTGTGAGATAATCAAATCACACCAGTTTTAATTCAAAAGGCTGAGCATAACTGTTTTACAAAACTCCAACTTTACACTGTAGGCAGTGAGTTGTGGGTGAAACTGACAGGAAAATAATCTGCGATATTAAGCAATAGTGCAATAATGCATTTGAAGAAAGTCGCTGCACGACTTATTCCGCAGGGGAGATACATCACTCTTACACTGTAGAGTAGTATGTCAACTAGAGAATCCTTGAACTGAAGTGTGAAAATGGTTTTGTAATGAAACTAATGGTCTAGGAGTTTGAATATTAAGAACTTATTCATGACTGTGGCCTCGCTCAAGTTTCTTAAATGTTCTGTGCTGCTGTTTTCTTAAATGTAGATGAAAGAATCATTAAACAATCTTCCCAATTCTACACAGTCGATAAAGCTCAAGCATAAAGAAGTTCTATATAAGAATATCCCGGAAGCTGGGTTTACCTTAAACTAATGGGTTATGAGAGAAACCAAAAAAATCACTTTCTTTTGGTCTTTAGATGTAGACTAACTTTTCAAATGGCAAATGATCAGAAGCCAGAAGAGCAAAGACTAGATGTATTATAAAAAATCTGAAATAGCTGCCAGACTCAGTTAACTATGTAAGTCCCAAAAAGCTTTTGTTTTTCTAGGAAAAGTTAAAATGAAAACCACACTAAATTCCTCAGCAGCTAATGTTGCTGTTCAGATATCTTACTTCACATCTCTTGTGATTTACTGTCACAATTTATTTTTAATGATACCAAAGCAATTCTACCTAACAAACAAAAAAGGATCCATAATCGTATATCGCCATGCGTGACAAGTTAATGTGTAGCATTTCCTAGTGCTGTCCCCGCCAAAGTCTCCAACACACAAACGTCAGACGGGGCGTACTTAAACAAGCAGGGTTTGAATTCATTCCAGCCTTTCCATTTACAGCAACTTAAGACTATTTATATTCAGGAAACAAAATAACAAGGGACAGCTGTTTCTCCGCTTTGCTCTTCTAAGCTATTTGAAAACACTTTGACAAGTTAAAAATGTAAAAGAGCATCATCTTTATAATTTAGGGGATGAGGGAGTCAGGTAAAATTATGAAAACTAGCATAAAATTAATAGCTTCCTGTTTAAGCCAATTTTACTAACACTTTCTTATATTTTGGAACACAGGCATTATGTTAGGTATTTAAGGTCATACATCTATGTTCTTAGAAGATTCAAGAATGAGCCTATAAAAGGAGAGAATCTTATCAATGGAGGCTTGAGCATGTTATTAAGGGCCATAGCACTCAAGCCCACCATTAGCTGATGTGCAGGATGGGCATTACCCTGAGTATTTTGTAGGATAAATGTTAAAATAATGAATCAACTCATCCTCTGGTTACTGGAGAAAATTCTGGGTTGATGCGGCTACTCCAATCATATCACTGAAGCAGCAGACAGCACCACACCCACAACCTTAAACTGTTTTTTGTTTTTTTGTTTTTCAACCAAACAGAAAGATAACATAGGAGGGCCTGGGATGTGCCTTTCATTACTCAGTCTACATGGTGCTGGTAATGCCACACTTGAAGAATTCAAATTTCCAATTCTGTCAGGACTTATGCATAGCCAGAAATTTTCCAAGATTATCATGGACTATTGGAAATTTAACTTTCAGAACTCTGTGTTTAAAGAAATTAGTTTGGAATCAGACTCTAATTTGCTACTTCAAAATGTGACACTCTTACAGCTACTTAAAAAAAAAAATCAAACACAAACTCGCTGAATGTGCCTAAAAGAACATTTTTGTTAAAAAAAAAAAATCCTCATCAACATATTTTTCCTGCTTCCTAGGGTGTGTGAGATTTGCTCGTTTTTCCTCAGATACCACATGGGAATATCAACAAAAGAACAGTATGCACAGGAGAAATGCCTTTTTGTAAACTCAGTGCAGTGAATGTTAACAGTTCTAGAAATATGTTATGGTAAGGAATGGGGAGGCCATATGCATGTGATTATTTTTAGGTAACTAAATTACCTTCCAAAGGAGCCATATGGATCTAGGAACACATCTGCAGCTTTGGCTTTCTCTTTCTCACTGCTCGCACTGATAATGACAGGGTCATTGAGGAGACGGTCACAAGCAATCCTCTGAAACAGACACTGCCTTGCGAGAGAGTAGAAAAAAATGAATCTTATTATTTTTTTTTTTCAGCTAAGACTATAGGAAGATTGATTTTCATTATTGTTTAGGCAATTGACACATTTTTTCTTCACCCCTAGTGAGAACCTTGTTGAGGGCCTTGAAAACAGGTAAAAAAGGAGGGGATTGCAGTTTGAAGATTATCAATGAATTAAAAACAACTTTATTTTGGGAGGGGTCATCATCATCATCGGCAGCCGTCCGTCTCGAGAGACAATGGCTTAGCTTCTTGAGAGTCTATCTGCACCGCCGAGAATGGCTGTGCAGTCCGACTCGGGAGTGACAATCCCTGCCGCACTTGGTACAGGTGAAGGCAGATGGCTGTTGTTGCTGCTGCTGACGCTGCTTCCGCCTCGATCTTTTCTGGACCGCCTCCTCGTTGCGCGCAGCCTCCGCGCGTGACGTACCTTGCCTGACCGCGAGCCTCCAGGCTAGGCGGTCGTCTGCTTGAACTTCCCATGTGTTGAGATTGATGGAGCATTGTGTCATGTCCTTTTTGCAGATTTGGGAGGGGTAGTTTGCTTATATTGACAGAAAAAGAATTGATATTTTCATCCCATTCCCTACTAAAATGAGGCCTGTTATTGTGATAAAACGACAAGTACATCATGCCACAATGTCGCAGCATGCCCACGGTGCCAATCACCAGATTTATTTTTTCTGCCTTTTCACTTGAAACCCATCTTTCTTTGGCCTGTTTCATGATACTAGAGCTGGACCATATAAATATATATCATTTGCCAGCTGGTGGGAAGTTATGTCTTTTCAGTTGCAGGTGTTGGGGACCTAATAGGAAGAACAGGTTCTTTTCTTGCTTCGGGTGCAATTGCTATTTTTTTCTCCTAGGGCACAACTACCAGTGGTGTAAAGGAAACCCAGTGGTACTCCCTTTGCAGCAAGTTTCACCACACCCCCAAGGGAACCTGCCTAGTGAGTTTTGTGAGCTCATGGGTAGGCACCTTCCCAGTGAGCTCCGGTGGGAGTCCAGCAGATGGTTTCATGTTAGCTGCCCATGGTCTGCATCCCCGAGTACATGATATGATCCAGTGTTCACTGCCATAGTCTCTCCAACCTAGTCTGAATCTCAGCATTGGGGAACAGGGTAGGAGGTAGGTAGGGGGACTCTTCCAAGTTTGTGTCTTCTTGGGTACACTGTCTCAACTCTAGAATTAGTAGCTGCTCTCTATATTTGTGATTTCTGAATTCTTTGTAGTTCTCTACCCCTTAGTTGCTAATATCCTGGCTCTACATATTATCCTGCTATTGACATTATCATGGAATCATAGCCAGGCAAATGACTGCCAAGTTGGTCTATACTGACCTGCTGCCTTGCAGGTATGAATGGCCATATGATCAAGTTCTTACCAACTGAGTATAAGTTGAAGCGACACATGCCATATGCTTCTTTGGAACATGAAAGATTGTGAATGGCTCCACTACATTCCTTCTCCCCTTTTTGATTAGAACCAGATGTGGAATGACTCAGCTCTGACCATGCACATGACAACTTTGCCCTAAAGGATAGTGGATAACAATTTAGAAGAATCATGATTCCTAAGTGACTGTGAAGGGCAAAAGTGCCCCAGAAACCTGGACCACTCACATCAAAACTGTTCCATAGATAGAAAGCTGTTACAGTTTTTAAACCACTGTAATTTGGGACCTCTTTGTTATAAGAGCTTAGTTTTACCCTAATAAAATTACCAATCAGGAAAAGTCACTATTTTATTTTATTTTATTTTTTGCCTTATGACTCTATTCAAACTAGATGTTGTTATTTAGTTAAGTTTGTTAATACATGTTAAACTACTGTCCCTTTATTTCCATATCCAAATGACTACTCAGTCCAATATAAAATGCCTTCCGTTTCTAATACCTCCTGTCTTTTAAGAACTATCTCATCTCAACCATACCTCTTTTTGACCAGTCTCATTTGAAGTAACCTCAACTTTTTCTAACTATGAGTGTAATTATTTTCTGAACATGTCGCAAGACCAAGTATCAATTCCCAAATGAAACCTCTCTTTTCTAGAACACTTAAGATATTAATTTGTTTTATAATAGAAATTTTAATGTAATTTAATCACATAAATATATTATCAATTATTTTAAAACAGAGGAACTGTATAACTTTTTCCAAGTACACTTGAATGCCCTAAACAAAGGAAATAGTAAAAAGCTTACTGTTTTAACTTCTATTCTCCACTAAAAGAAACAGAATTCCGTGGAGAAATGGATTAATTGTGCTGGTCAAGAAACAAAAGATGAGCCTGGAACTTGTCGTACCAGAAAGCAAGGAAGCCATCAAATACTGCTAGCAGTCAGTCAAAAGAAATTGACCTGAAGAAACTGTCACAAACCAAAACACCAATAAGCACAATAATTTGCAATGAATAGATGCACACATATAATATGTTTCTTTTTCCCCCCAGTCAATAAAGAAAGTTGAAACAGGCACAGGAGAGGCAGGTAACTTGTCCATGATCTTGCTGTTTGTTAGTTCTTATTTAACCACCATTATTTATAGTTTTACAGGGTCAATGCAAAGACAGAAAAAGAAACAACTTCCTCTGCCTCTATGTTATAAGAAATAATATCACTTAGTTTGGGGGGTGAATAAAGAAAAGTCAAAGAAATATAAAAATAAAAGAAGTAAAGAGGAACTGAAGTTATAAAGAAAATCTATATACTATATTCTTAATTTTTAAGGGCCGATGAATAGGTACTTTCTTTGACCTTTCAACCCTTACTCATATATTTTTAGTTTAACTCATATTCTGCCACAATTTTCACATTTGGATAACATAGTGTCCTTTTCTTTTAATATATAAGGGGGTACTCAATCAAAATCGTAATTAGGGAGAGAGGGCACCTTGTAGTACAGGTTTTTCTTGTTAGGTGAGTGTTCAGAAACCCATCAGTATCAATATACTAGCTGGTGTTGTTGTGAGATGTATTTGACTTCAGTGAAAGCTTTTGATGACTCATTACTTTTCCCCATTTCATGATGTGTGACTTATGAGTGCATCTGCCCACACCGTGCAGAATGTTTAGGAGTTTTGGACACAAAATAGCATGACTCGCATCCACCACCCTCCCAATTCATCCAATCTCACCCCGAGTGACTTTTTTTTGTTTCCATTATGAAAAAAATTCCTCAAAAGGAAATGTTTTGCCAATGTGAAAGAGGTAACACAAAAAATGGCAGCAGCACTGGAAGGTATTAAAATCAATGAGTTCAAAAGCTGTTTTGAGCAGTGGAGAAAATGTCTTGATATGTGTGTTGCATCAAATTGAGAGTACTTTGCTGGTGACTGAACTTTAAACATGTAACAATAAATACACAATTTTTAATAAATGAATTTCATCTTTTTGGTTCCTCTTCATATTATTTATGTTTCATCAGTAAAAATAATCATCCATAAAAAGAATTTATTTTCTGTAATTTGGGATAATAGGTATAAAAATAAAATGAGTTTAGAAATGTAAAAGACATGAAATACTGCCAAGAAATACTAAGTATCTAACAAATGTTAAATATTATTGTTGTTGCTATTAATTTCTGTTTTGTATTCCACATGTCAATAGCACGTGATCTAAAAAGTGGAACTCAAAACTGTTCTCAGTGTTCTATTAGAAAAAATAAAAGTTTATACCTACTGTAGGACTAAATGAAGGGTTTTAAATTTTCACTAGTAGTTAACTCTAATATTCAAGAACAATTTATTAAATGTACACCATATATCAGGAATCAGGATTTTATTAAATAAGGCAGACCTTGTCCTTGCCCTCATAGATCTCACAGTCTAATGGGAAAGACAGATATTAAATAAAAAAATTTAAAAGTATTTTGAAAAAGAACACCCAGTGGGAATCCAATTAATGCTGTATTATTAATTTTAATTTATTGGTAAATAGCTTTATGACACTAGGCATAAAGTTTTAAAACATGTCTTGGAAGTAATTTATCTGATAAGTGTCACCAAACATTGAATTATATATGCATTTGTTGTCTAAATTGGAAGTGTAAAAGTAAAGTTTTACTATTTAAGAATGCAAAATATATTTGCTTCTTTATTATTATTTTCTGTAGTTGCATATCAAAGGGGGATGGGCTGTGGAAGTGGTTGACCCTGGCAGAGGGGAGTACTTTATCGCTGACATTGTTTGTAATTGCCTGTGCATACTTAGTCAGTTTTATTACTATTTTACAATTCCCTGTTGACTACCCGATATCAAAGGCACCAGAGCAGAACACTACTACTAACCTAACCCCTTGTTATTTCACCTATTCTCTGCAATGATTTCAGAATTATGAAAGCAATAATACTATGGACAATGACGATTCATTTGAATTTGAGAATTTTACTGTTTCTTATTGTGTTTGTAGGGCATTTGTTATACACCAGGCATGGCCCCAGCCCTTCAAAAACTGTGAACTCCAAAATCCCTTATGACAATGTTTTAAAGAAGATAAAAATCCTCTTAAGTTAAGAATTTTAGTTCAAAACTATTAAGTTAAAAAGAATCAGTGCTATTTTCTCTGAGCAAAATAATTGGTAAGATTTAAAAATGGTTTTGTACTATAGAATTGAGTATTACTTTGTAGACTAAAATAACTACTGCTGTCTGAGAGGGAATTAATTTGACCTCTTTGAAATGCTAATTGAATTGTTATCTATAAACCCAATATTTGCATTGCTGAGCTAAGGAAAGGAAATATAAAATCCACAGACTTGATGAAATGATAAAAAACATTTAACTAAATTATTAAAAAAACACTTTTATTCTGGGTGGATTTTCTGTAAGAAACAAAACAAAATATCAATACATAGACAGCATATTACACTTATCTATATATTAATGTTTGTTATTTGGGTTGTTTTCATAATACACAGAAGAATATTTCCTGAATTAAAAGGATTATAGACAACTATGTTAATATGATTACACATTCAAATATACAAGTGATTGATTTCAGTTTGATTTCTGTGAGTTTAAGATACTAAAATTTTTACCTGCTTCCAGATGTTTATTCTTGTAAGGCATTTACTCTTTACATATCTCTATCAACATATTTGTAATAACTTTAATTAAAACATTGTTAGATATTAGAAAAGTTTATGGCATAATTCCCAACAGATCTAGTTGGTGGTAATGATTCATAAGGAAACAGATAAACAAAAATCCACACTATACATATAGTAAACAATAACTGCATATTTTCAGACTCTCATACTTTTTATCACCTTCGAGGAACCCTACTTTCAAAATACATTAGTGCCATGAATTTTGTGTACTTCCCATTGGAATTTTCTGATTCAAGCTAGTTCAGGCCAATTACTATCATTCTGTGTAATTCATTTGGCTTAGCTACAGTTGTCCCTTTTTAGATTTTTACTGGAAAACTGAATATACAACAACACTATTCTTTCTCTTTATTATGGCCCTACCACAATGGCCATAAATTAACTATACTCATAAGAAAATAAGATTCTGTTATATTTTAATGATTTAATTCAAACTATATGAGAAAAGAGGAGGTTTCCACATCTTTATATATAATAGACTTCTGTGTACATAAAAGGACATTATTTTTCCTACTAATTCAGATGTAAAAGTTATTTTTTATTGAAGCTTATGTATGCCAGGGAAAGTTTTATAAGTAAAGTGCTCTCTTATGATAAAAAACATGGATGTCCACATGTGTGTGCCAATGAAAAAAAGTGGGTGACTGAGAATGCTAGAGGTATTGATTTAGTTGGAATGCTAAAAATACTTGAAATTCTGTTGCTTAAAATCACTGTGGACAAAATAATGTATGCATGAAACAAAGCAATCAACAGGCCCTCTCTAATAACTAACATGTCAGCAAGACAATATCAAACCAGGGTTGAACTTAACTGAGTCTGTCACTCATGATTTACCTGGTGGAACATTTTGTTTTAGTGGAAGTGAATTATATCTTTGATTAGAACATGCAGAAAAATAGAGTTATCAGACAGACAGAATAGAGGTTGGCTTGTATAAAAACTACTGTTGAACCAAAACCAGTGTTTATTTTTATTCTCCCCATGCAGGCTCATATGACACAGGTCTCAGTTGAAGCTACAGTATAAAAATAATAGAACATTTGTTATTGTTGTTAATATATTCCAAACTGCAAGGAAAGGAGCATAATAGATTAGACCCATTTGCCATTTTTTGTATACTAGATGTTTATTCATAAAATTAATGATCAGTTATATAATCTATATTACTATTTCTTTTAAGACAGAACTTGATTTACTAGCCTGGAGGTTTTAAAACAATCCCACAAATACTAACATAATTGGCTCTCAACAAAGACTATGTTTTCTTCCTTGGTGGTTTCCTAAAGATCATTACAATGCTCTTCATTTCCTCTTCAAGCTACACTTTTTTTTAGTAATGTTTCAGGATATTAGGACAAGGAAGCAGTTTTCCAGAATGTCTGACACCTTATAGGAGAGTACTGGTATCAAGGAGGACAACTTTCAGGAAAAGTCCAGTATCTTCAACTCAACAAGGGATCAGAGAAACAATATTTGTCTAGAAGAGGGTATCTAAGGAGACAACAGACTCAGTCACGGCTTTACTACCTAACCCCTGCTCCCCATTTGTCTTCACTAACTATTACTCATTCTTCAGATCTCAAGTTAAATATCATATGGACAGAGATGTCCTCCCTGACCCCCTAACTAGGTTAAGTGCCACGTTATACGCTAATAGCATTCTCCACTTCTGCTTTATATGATTCATTGTTACTTGTTTATCTACAGATGCTGTGTTTATCTAATTGCACACTAAATCTCCAGTGCCTTGCCCATAAGAGACACTCAAAATATTTGTTAAAAGAATGAGTAACTGAGATCAGTAAAAGCAGTTACATATTATCCTGGACTTCCAGGGAGAAAATTCTAGGATGGAGAGTTTGAGTCAATAATGAACCATCTTTATAGATCATTTCTTTATTTTTTTTATTCCCACCCAAGGACATGTTTATTGATTTTAGAAAGAGGAGAAGGGAGGGAGAGAGAAAGGGAGAGAAACATTGATGTGAGAGAGAAACATTGATCACTTGCCTCTCCCATGTGCTCAGACTGCGGACCAAACCAGCAACCCAGGCATGTGCTCTGACCAAGAATTGAACCTGCAACCTTTTGGTTTATGAGAGAAGACCACAATCAAATGAGTCACACTGGTCAGAGCTACATCACTTCTTAAGCATTTCCTTCCTCTGGTTTGAAGTCACAGCTCTCAGTTAGTTTTAGTATAAAGAATACAATGATTCCAATGATGACTTGAGAAACACAAACATACTTAACTTTATAGAACACAATCTACAATGCCACAAATTCTTTTCCCCAGTTTAATGATAAAATACAGAGCAGTGATTTGAATCTTCTACCTGTTCTTTGTGTGCTTAGAGAGTCCAAGAGTTTACAGTCACTCTGAATTATATTTAACACTCTGATGGTTGACATTAGAACAAAGCACATGTACTTGAGCATGACAAACATTATTTCAAAACTATTGTTAAAATCTTAACTACCTCATACATTAGACTGACATTGCACTTCAAAACAATAGCAAAGCAATTATAGTCATTGTTAGAGTCTGAATTGAGTACTTTGATTCATCAATAATGACACATTCACAGGGCATTTCCTATGAAGATTCTGTACTAATTCTGCTGAATACTGCATGACACTAAACTTTATCATGTAAATTCACTTTAAACATGAACTAAATTGGAAAGAATGCATCTAATAAACATATTACATTTTTCTTTAGAGTGCAACTGATAACAAAATTCCCAATTCACATTTGGTCTTCAGATATCTATGTCATGTTACTTCATTAGGAACTTTGTTTTTAATTACTCAGCATCTGCTTGCAGTAATCTTCATTTCCCTTCCCATTCTCTGTTTAAGTTGCAGAGGATAACACATATCAGGCAATTTAAGATCCTCTCTGATGTTATCCATAGGCAATCAGTCAGAAAACTTTTGAAGGGAAACCTTCCTCAACATAGAAAAATACACTTGAATATTTTGTAGGACACTCTGTAAAGACGGAGATAAATGGGAAAAACTAAGTACGTGCTGTCGAATTCACTCCCGTAATGTGTCTTTGCTGTCATGTAAGCAGGATTGAATTCAAAACTGGATACTGCTTTGAAAATTTACTTTCCTCAAGAAAAGTGCAGCCTTAAGGAGAAAGTAATTACTAATATGAGCAAGGAAAGGGAACAATGGGCCACAGCCTAAACAGATCATTAGCGTTGTTACCAGAGGGGTTCAGAGTCAGAAAGAGGAAGAAAATGGTATGTACTTGTTTGACATTTTAATATTACACCCTCATTAGCTGCTTTCCAAACTCTGAAATGTTTGACATGTAATTTAACTACCCAGAAGATAGGCTATTTTCTCGGGCCCTCACAGAATGCTTTTTGTTTAAATTAGGGGGAAAATGGAAGAAGAAGAGAAAAAGGAAAAAAAGAAGATATTGTGTGACTACACTTTTAGAAATTTACAGAAAATAGTTGAAAGCACAATATATATTATTTGACACTATCATGAATCACCTCCAATACTTAATAGTTGATTTTTAATTGATTTTATAAACACTTTTTAAATTTTATTGGACAATGTCTATTGCTATTGTTTAGAAAGAGGATGCAATCTTTTAAATATTTGTGCAAATTTAAGTTTAAAATAGTTCTATTAAATGAGCTAAATGAATCTTTACCAAAACTTATATAAACGTCATAGACATTAGCATAATTGGCTTTCAGTTGTTTACTAGAGAAGAGTTGATTCTTTGTTGACTGATAATACATTCAATGTTAAAGAAAAATTCTGCCTGATCCATTATAGAAAAACTATACACTAAATTTTTTAGCACAAAATTTTTTCAGCGTAAACATTATTATTGGGCAATAGGATCAGTAGCTTTACTACCCTATCAAGTGAATGGGTTTGAATATGCAGCCCATTTTTTTTTTTTGTTCTTAATTTTAGAGCCACACGACCTACAACTAATAAGTGAAGAAAAAGCAAGACAAAAAATTCTAGTCCACGCATAGTGTGCTTTCCTCTCTGAATCCTCAGCACTAGCAAATTCTCAGCAACTATTTTGATTACCATTTTTGCTTAGTGGTTTGATTCAGAAAACAGTAAACTTCATTATTTCAAAGTCTTATTTTTTCTAGAGAACTTTCCATGTTACTTCTATCCATTACCCATTTTTGCACAATCTGAAATACGCCTACTATGAAGATAGCTACCAGGTTAAATATGAAAAGTGCTTTGTTTATTTCTCAAATTATAGTAGTCCTTCCTTATCCATTCCAAGACCCCCAAGTGGATGCCTGAAACCATAGATAGTACCAAATGCTAAATATACTATGCTTTTTTCCTATATGTACATACCTATGATGAACTTTAATATATAAATTAGGCACATAGCTAAAAATAAAATACAACAATCATAACAATATACTTTAAACAAATTTATGTGCATGGTCTCTGTCAAAATACTATTGTACTGTACTCACACTTCTTCATGTGATGATGTGAGATGATGCAATGCCTATGAGATGAGATCAAGTGGGATGGAGCTTTCCATTTACTATTTTCAGGTTGCGGTTGACCACGAGTTACTGAAACTGCAGAATTTGAAATTGCAGATAAGAGTGCTTATTGTACATGATTTTCAGACCCACCTGTTAGTGGGAACTTTATTCTAAAATATATGAAGATGAGGTAGACCTACCCACTCTGGGAATGATGGCCAGAGCAGAAGCTAGAGAGGTGTCAGTCCCATACGGAAGTGGGGGGTGCCTGGAAAAGGGGCAAGTCCTAAGCAAGTGGCATTGTTCCCTCTCAGACCCCTCCCCGACACACAGTGCCACAATATGGTGAAACAGGTCCCCTTTACAGATTCAAACCTAAGGCTCTGCCCCTACAACATAACAGGAGTCACAGCTCTACCTAAGACTCAGAGGCAAACAAACACAGGAGCCTGTCAAGATGAGGAGACAGAGAAGTTTGGCCCAAAACGGGGAATGGATCAAGGTTCCAGTAGGAAATTAAGTGACAAGGAGATAGCCAACTTAATAGACATAGAGTTTAAAACACTGGTGATAAAGATGCTCACAGACTTGACAGATATGCTTAAGTATGGCAAAGGCATAGGGGAATATGTGAAGCCTATGCTAAATGAAATGAAGGAAAATCCACACAAAATCAATGGTGATGAGAAAAAAAACAGGGTTCAGATAAATTATTTGGAACATAAGGAAGAAAAAAACAGTCCACCAGTACAGATGATGAAACAAGAATTAAAAAAAAATGAGGAGAGGCTTAGGAGCATTTGTGACAATTTTAAACATGCCAACATCTGTACCATAGGCATACCAGAAGGAGAAGAGGAAGAGCAAGAAATTGAAAGCATATGTGAAAATATAATGAAGAAAAACTTCTCTAATTTGGTGGAGGAAATAGACATACAAATCCAAGAAGCACAAAAAGTCCCAAACAAGCTAGACCCAAAAAAGACCACACCAAGACACATCATAATTAAAATGGCAAAGGTGAAAGATAAAGAGAGAATCTTAAAAGCAGCAAGAGAAAAGCAGTGTTACCTACAAAGGGGTGCCTATAAGACTCTCAGCTGATTTCTCAAAATAAAGTTTGCAGACAAGAAGGGGCTGGCAAGAAGTATTCAAGGTGATGAAAAGTAAGGACTCACAACCAGGATTACTCTATCCAGCAAAGTTATCATTTGGAATGGAAGGACAGACAAAGTGCTTCCCAGACAAGGTAAAGCTAAAGGAGTTCATCATCACCAAGCCTTTATTATATGAAATGTCAAAGGGACTTACTTAAAGATAAGAAGCCCAAAATTATGAACACTAAAATAACAACAAACTTACAACTATCAATATCTGAATCTAAAAAATATTTTTTTTGCCTCTTTTTTTATTTTATTTTGGTTTTTCAATTACAGTTGTCCCCTTTTCCCCTAATTTCTCTCCCCCACCCAACCCACCCCCTCTCCCGCAATCATATCCCTCCCCGTTGTCCATGTCCATGAGTCTTTTATACAGGCTCTTTAATTAAACCCTTCCCTTACTTATCCCCCTTCTCTCCCTCTCCCCTCCCCCCTATTGACTGCTATTCTGCTCTTTGTTCTATTTAGTTCCTTTGTTTGTGTTGTTCTTTAGTTTCCTGTATTAGGTGATATCATATGGTATTTTTCTTTCTTTGCCTGGCTTATTTCACTAAGCATAATTCTCTCTAGTTCCATCCATGTTGTTGCAAATGGCAGGAGTTCCTTCTTTCTTTCTGCTACATAGTATTCCATTGTGTAAATGTACCACAGTTTTTTGATCCACTCATCTACAGATGGGCACTTAGGTTGTTTCCAGCACTTAGCTATTGTAAACAGTGCTGCAATGAACATAGGGGTGCATAAGTTCTTTTGAATTGGGGTTTCAAGATTCTTCGGGTATAATCCTAGTAGTGGAGTCGCTGGTTCAAAAGGCAGTTCCATTTTTAATCTTTTGAGGTAATTCCATACTGTTCTCCATAGTGGCTGCACCAGTCTGCATTCCCACCAACAGTGCAGTAGGGTTCCCGTTTCTCCACATCCTCGCCAGCACTTGTTGCTTGTTGATTTGTTGATGATAGCCATTCTGACTGGTGTAAAATGGTATCTCATTGTTGTTTTTATTTGCATCTCCCTGATGGCTAATGATGTTGATAAAGCAACCCATCTAAGCAAACCAGAATAGGAACAGAATCATAGGTACGGGGATCATTTGCAGGGTTATCAGCTGGGAGGGGGAAGGGTGAGAAACGGGGAAATGGTGCAGGGACTATGAATCATAATTCATTGGTACAAAATAGACAGGGGAAAGTTAAGAATAATATAGGAAAGGGTGAAGCCAAAGAACTTATATGCACGACCCATGGACATGAACTAAGGAGGGTGGGATTGCTGGAGGGAAGGGTGTTACTGGGAAGAGGGGAGCAAAGGGGAAAAAATCGTGACTACAGTAACAATATAACCAATAAAATATACTTTAAAAAAATATGAAGATGCAACGAATGCATGTTTTGCACAATACAGATTTAATTAATTGATGGGAAAAACTAAGTTATCTTTTCATGTATTCTATTGTTCTAATTTAACTAAAATAATATATTTATTTTGCCTAAACTAAGTTTTGTGGCTTCTTATTAATCAAAGAAGTAAATTTTAACTCATAACAGTAATAAATGCTTCCAAAACAATGAATCAGTTGACATGATATATATTTACTCCTCACAGTGACAGATGCTGAGGCTTATTTCTTTTTTTCTTTTTTCTTTTTTTGGTGGTGGAGACAAAAAAGAAGTAGAGAGGAAGGAAAGGATAGATCCTTCAAACTTCGAGTTTCATTCAAGCCTAACATTCCCCTTCTACACACTTACTCTGCACCATCTTTGAACTTAAACAAAATTCATTACTTTACTGTCATAGTCATTTAGCCATTTCCATTAATATATGTTGCACAGAGTTGGAACAATCCTTTTATTTAAGTGAATTTACACTCTTATCAGCATTGCATGAGAATAAATTTTCTCTATATTTAGTATGCTGACACTTTAATTTTAATTTGTCAACCTAGTCTAGAAAACTATAAAATCATTTTATATATTTTTTCTTATAACTAATGAGATTATAATATTTTGTTTACCAAATATTTGTATTTCTTTTGCAAATGAATCACTCATACTTTGTCCACATTGCTATCATGTGGTCATTAAAAATGCTTTATTGGGAAGATTCATATATTATAATTTTCTACTTCTCATCTTCTTTTAAATGTGTTCATGTTATATTTCACTGTTCTTAAATCAGTACACACAGATTTTTTCTTGAACAGATCACATTCTGTTCAGTATAGAAAATATCAAAAACAGGGAATCTGAGGAATATATTTGTATGTATAATGGTGAATTTCTCCTGAGAATTACCAGATCAGCCACAATAAAAACTGAACACTATTTTTATTGTAGCATCTAGTAGGAATTTATTTAGAATGTTTACATGCATTTTCTTATAACATTAATTTCACAAGTTTAGAAATGGTTACTGCACAACATCACTTAAGTACAAATGAATTATAAACTAAGGCATCGTTTGTCACTACCCAGAATTTTTAAGTTTTGTTAAAGCAAAATGTTAATATACCTTAACAGAAAAGGAAATTATTCTTGTTTGTAAACAAAAATATTTTTAAATAAATTTTAAAAATGTTTTGACAAAAATAGATGGAGAAAGCAATTACATAAAAATTATCAAAGTGTTCAATTTAAGGGAACCAATACAAAATTAAAGAAATATGTTCTAAGATTTAGGTTTATATTATTTACAGATTAGTATATTTCTGTTGTACTTTAATTTCAGGATTTTTGGCTAAAGATAAATCAAAGTTAAAGTTTCAAAAAAGTAATTTTATTTAAACATGGGAAATATTTAAAACTGTAATTATTTTAGTCTTGCATATGTATATGTACTTGGAAAGAGAAGCTGCAGGCACAATTATCTTAATGAGCTATGACTGTGCTTGAAAGGGTCTCTGTGTTATGCTAATTCAAATTTCCTGATAGGAATTGTTTTAATATTCTTCCAAGTTCTAAAATATGCCCATTAAGAGTGCCAGTACAAACAAAGATATATATTTATTTTGCTCTTTGAGGAGACTTCTAAGCAAGTGTCTTTTTGTTTTATATAACACATGGTATTTGCAAAAAGAAAAAAGGTATATTTTGATATTGAACCCTCTTATTGTGGGGAATAGATAATATTTCATTGAATTTATTATTATCCCTTAGTAATCCTCCTGGGACACTTTCTTCCCTTACTAATTTTTTTCTAGATGTTTTACAGTGGAATTTTTTATGTTTAAAGAGTGTTGACTGGATATTATTAATATCTTATAAATATATTTAAGGAAGTTATACTGTTTTATTTTAATTATAAGTACCTTCATTTGAGACCTAGTATTTTGCTTCTACGGACAATTAAATTTTTTCCAAGAGAGGAAAGAAAGACTTCATCATAAACAACTTATTAATACACAAAGGTAGAAGAAGAGCATAGAAACTTAGCTCTTTTTTATTATTTTTTACTTTTATTTTTATATCTGACTTTTCTTTTTGAAATTCAGGTCAAAGTCTTCTCTTTTAGTCCAACTCCCACTAACACCCCACCACACATGCACCAAAAATTCCTGTCAGATCTATAAATCTGTCTATTAACTACAGACTAAATTATTCAACTACCCATGATCTTTGGGTATAAAATGACCCACTGAAAATATATTATTTCTTTGAAGATATTTTATCTTTAGAAGTCATAGGATTTAATTTTTTATCTGTAATATATGTTTGTTTCGGCATAAGAAATAATCTTGTAAATCACTCAACATAAAATAAATGAGGTAATTTAGTAATGCTGTGAGTATTATCTGGAATTTCGTCAAAGTGCTGAGGAAAAAAAAATGTGAAGCAAATGTAACTATCCAAATACCCAAGTGGGCAGTCTGGAGAACAGATATACAGAAGTCTTTAAATTAGAGTACTACCTGCCTTTTGATTTGTGCTTGATGTGACAAGGATTGTTATCTGGTTTTTCAGGTCTGAAGAGACCACAGCATGAAGTTGAAAGTGTTAGAGGATGACATTTCACAAAAACTGGTAGATGTGGCAGGTAAGTCACAAGGAATTTGGATAAAATGTAACCTAACAGACGTTTACAACATGATGGACGTGATTCTCAAAACCAAACTCCATGTTACAGACTTCCCTGAGAATCAGAGAATGGCTGGAGGACTCAATTACAAGAGCTCTTTGATTTTTATCTCAACATTCTAAAGACTTGTTTTTTAAATCTTACACACATAATACTATTTTATTGATAAGAAAATGGAGTGTGAAAGGACATAAGAGAACTTTTTCTTTTCTGAGACTGTTGTTTCTTTTTCATCAAAAATAAACACTACCATCATTTTTTCCATGTTCTTATGCTTGGAGAAGCTTCACATGTACCAATGACTATGTATATCTCAGAAACATCTGATCACAAAGGCTGAATTCTTCTCATGAAACCACTGGATTATGCTAAACTAAAAGTAGTCTTTCCCCAAACTTTGACAATTATAGACTTTAAGACAATGAAAATCCTTTTGAAAATAATGGATACCTACTTATTAGTCATGCAACACTATACTCATAAACGTGTCCATTTCCTCATGAAGTCTTATTTAGTAATGAAATGCTGATTAACTGATAGATCACTGATTAAAATGGTTAATTAGGGAACTAACTTGTGTCTTATTGGTAAACAACCAAATTATCTTCATCTCACAAACTGTCATTAAATAGTTTAGTCTTAGAAGGAATGTCTCTGTGTTCTACAAAGTATGATTTATTCAATAATTTTCTTAGTTCCAGAATGCTATTTTCTTAGTATATTTATAAGTGTATTTTTAAAAGCAAAATTCAATTATTTTGTCCTCAGGTGAATTTTTCACCATTCGTTGGTAAAGTGGTGTAAAATACTGTCCCTAAAAACTGCATAACAAATACTCAGGTAAATGATAATACTCAATTGTCTTTAATAACTTTAAATTGTGTCTGTTATATTATTCATTCTTCTTCCTTCTACCTCCAAAATATGGGTGTTGACTAGTGTCATTTTTTAATTTTGTTTTTTAATTATAATTTACTTTCAATATTATTTTGTTTTAGTTTTAGTTGTAGAGCATAGTGGTTTGACAATGCCTAAGATTCATCTTAAACTAGTTATCTTTTTGTCTTTAGTATTCTCTTGGATACTGCATGTAATAAACACTTTATCTCTACACAGTAACACCCAGATCTTTTCTTGTTATTGCACCTACCTTTGCAGACGTCATCTTTTATATGTTTATCATTTGCTATGTCTATTAGATATTCTTCTTGAACCCAAAATTCAATATTGAAAAATAACTCATAGTGTTGCATGATTAATAAGTAGACATAAAACTATTTTCAAAAGGATTTTCATTACCTTAAAGTCTTCGATATTCACATTTTGGGAAAAGACTGCCTTTGTGTTAGCAGAAGTCATGTTAGACTACAAATAAAAAAGTCAGGTTGGGGTCCTGAGTTTGCCCTGATTGGTTGTGTGATTTTGCCAGGGTCACTAAATAATTTCCTTGTATCTAAATAAGGAGTTTAGAATAGAATTTTGTATATTCCTGTACTTTCCGATGTGATGTCATTTAATGACTAAAAGTAAATAGCCATCTTTTCCTCCACTCTTTCTGTTTTTCATGACTTTCCCATTTCTATGATTTATATCCTCATTCTTCCATTCACTCAGGCTCTTGAAGTCATCTGAAAAATTCCCTGATATTTCAAACTCAAAATCCTGCGAGTCAGAAGGTATTGGTAATTCACACTTTATTTTGATTCCTGATAATATTGTAATATCCCTGAAATGCATCCCTTCCTTCCTATTTCAATGTATCATTCAAGAACTAGGTTTTTGTTACTTTCTCTCTAACATTAAAAGTTATCCTGATATGATTGCGGGAGAGGGGGTGGGTTGGGTGGGGGAGAGAAATTAGGGGAAAAGGGGACAACTGTAATTGAAAAACCAAAAAAAAAAAAAAAAAAAAAAAAGTTATCCTAACTTTTCAATGATTTCTTTTATATTCTCCCAATTTTTTCTTTCCTTGATTAAAATTAGGGTTTTCCCCTACTTTTCTCAATTATTCTCTAATTACTTTGACCCCAAAAAGGACATCAGGTGAAATAAAAAATCCTCCCCAAGTTTTTAAAAGGTAGAAAGAATGATAAATAAAACTGGAATCATGAAAAGGGGTCACAAATGAGGTTTGAGATAATAAATATATGATGTTTTAAGCTTCGAGGTATGTGGTCATTTATCAAGCACCATGGGAAACTAATAAAGAATTCCATTTATTTCTTCATTGAACAGATATTTTACTTTCTATAAACAAATTGCTCTTTGGAGGGATTAGAATGTCTACTCTCCCAAGGTGATAATGGGGAGAACCAGGATCCACCTGGGAAATATGATTGAGATTAGTTCCCTTGTTCCTAACACAGCTGTCTTCCTGTACCATCACTTCCGTGTTACTCTGCCTGCCACACTCATTACTAATTTGTTCATTCCTTAATTATTGACAGTACAGCCATATCTGACTGCTTTGTCATTAATGTCTATATCCAGCCTCATTCCTCATTTCTCAAATACAATATCTCTCATCACAATCACCTATTTACTGTCTTCTGCATATATCATTCTAATATCCATATTCAAGCCACATCCTATTGTCCCCCATAGACATTCATAAGCATTCTTGTTAGAATGATTCTTTCCGTTCTTTATAATGCTGATAACTCTTGGAATGAATTTAAAGATCAGTGATCTTTTTTCCACTAAAATGTTAGTAAGACATAATACCTTCAAATGTACTACATATATACTGGACATATTTACCTTTTCATTATTTGTCTTCTCCTTGTTAGGCTGAAGCATGACAGGGTATCTGTTCAGTTCACTAGGGTGACTCTAGCACCTAGAAAACTGCCTGGTACAGAGGAGGTGCTCAAAACATGCTCGCTGAATAAACTCACAACACTTAGAGTCGGTGTCACTTATTTAGTATTGAACCTATAAAGTCATTATATAATCTTATGTGTTCACTTATTGTAATTTAAATTATGGATGTGTATGTTATTTCTCCAAATGGATGGAGGGCTGGGCATTCCCAGAATGAGGCTAGTGCAGCTTAAGTAATGCAACAAAAAGTTTTCAACTGAAAAGAAGAAAAACATTGGACATTACATTTTGGTATTATAACTGTAAGTAGAGACATATATTCAGCATAACCCATAAAGTCTCCTTCAAATAAGTTATATTTTTAGTGACTCAGATTATCATTTTAAAGATAACCTTGCATTTTATTGATTAACTATCAGTAGATTTTAACTTTTTAACTTTAGTAACTTAACCACGTAGATTTTTTTTGGGTCAAATAATATAAAGTAATCTGCAAAATAAGAATTATATCACTTAGGTCCTAAATTTCTGGAAGTGAATAATTTTGATATAAAAGGGTTTTAGTCACCAGAGCCTGATCATAACTTATCGGCCCAGTTATTTAGATATGCTTTATATATTGAATGATTTTAAAGAGGCAACATCTATTCAGCATACATATAATTTGTACTCTTTTATTATATTATTCTAAACCTAATCAGAGATTTTGAAAAATATTATGTATACTTTTTTAAAGTAGGACTGAAGGTATACACTACATGTTTGCTATTAACAGAGTACAAACACACATAGAACTAACTCTAATTCCCAGGGACTAAATTGTTAGAACCTACAAGATGATGAAAATATTTTCAATATTTAATTAGTTAATAAGTTTCAAAATTGGTGGCTATAAGATTCATTAGTAGGTGTTCTTATCAATGAAGATACCTGTAAGGAGCCTTCCACATCATGGTCTGTCAATAAATGAAGAGAGCTGAGGATTTCCATTAAATGGAAAATAGGCATTTTTAAAGGATGTTTATATAAGTTGTTTTTAGGGATGAACACAGTAGGAAATGAAAATGCTGAACTTGAGAACTTCAAGACCTCTACTGCAGCTTCTATTACAAGCAAAAACCTGCCAGTTCAGGTTGATGTAAAGGATTCCATTCCTGGTATCCAATAAAAAATAATAAATAATCATTTGAAAAGAACTCAGATGCATCATTCTAAAATAAATACGAATAACAGCATATGCAGCTATTTCACAGACATCATCTATAAGACTAACATTTTAAAACTGTAATAATTAAAATAAATGCATATAATTTCTTTGTAATTTCTTTGCTTAGAAGTTTAATAGCCTTCTTGCCCAATTTTTATTATGGAGAGATGTAGTTTGAATATATTGATTCTAATTTCTAAAAAATTCATCTAAAAGCTTATCCACAAATCACAGGTTAATAATTATTCAATTTTGGTGTCATTTTGCAGCTCACAATTTGAGTCCAAAGTGTAATATTGAGACAACAGAGATAATAATGTTATCATATGCACAAATCACAGATTAATCACGTGAAGTAGGTATATAATTATATAATATATTATATAAATGATATATTTAATAAAAATGTATAAAATATATAATAACTATACTAGATCGGGCAAATGTTTTGTGTGTGTGTGTGTGTGTGTGTGTGTGTGTGTGTAAACTTAGAGAGGTAAGCCCCAAAGTTTAACATTTCAGTACCAAATGTGGCAACTTAATCAGAACTTTCTGTATTGTAGACTAAAGCTCTTTCCTACTAAATGTTGTTAGAAAATCTATTATTTTCTATCAATTTTTTCTACTATGTCATTTTAAATGTTGAATGTGCCAATGAATTTGGGTGGTATCTCTGAAAAACTGACCCATTTTCTTTTAAAAAATTCAGCTACTTTTAAAGTTAGAATTTCAAAAATGTTTAGAGTTTGCTAAAATATATTATTTTTACATTTCCACCAGCAGTGAAGGAGGGTTCTTTTTCTCCACAACCTCTTCAACACTTATTGTTACTTGTCTGGTCGATAATATTCATTCTAACAAGTGTGAGGACGTATGTGTGTATGCATGTATATACACATACACACATACATACACATACAACACTATGGAATACTACTCAGCCATAAGAAAAAATGAAGCACTGCCATTTGGGACAACATGGATGGACATTGAGAATATCATGTTAAGAAAAATAAGTCAGATTAAAAAAGTGAAAAAACAAATGATATTGTATATGTGGGATATAAAACTGAAAACAACAAATGAACAAACAAAACAAACAGAAACTCATAGACACTGACAGTAGTATGGGGGTTAGCAGAGGGGAAGGTTGTTGGGGAAGGTACTAAAGGGTAAATGAAGTCAAATATATTGTGACAGAAGGAGATTTAACTTTGAGTGATGGGCAAATGGTGCAATATACAGATGATGTATCATAGAATTGTACACTTGAATCCTATATAATTTTATTAACCAATGTTACCCCAGTAAATATAATAATAAAACAATTAATTTAAAAAACATAATTATTTTATAAACCTCTGTGTCATCAAATTGACTTCATTGTTTAGAAATCATTCATTTACTCATCTAGATATCTTGAGTACTAGTGGAAGAATCAGGACTCATTTCTGTTCACTTGGTATTCAAAAGGAAGGTGATGAAGTTTTTTAAGGGGGAAGTATATATGTGTGTATATGTGTACCTACACACATAAGCTATGTTCACACACAAACATAAAGACAGTAAGAAGACCAATACCCTAATAAGTGGAATTAAAATTCCAGAAGAAATAATAATATACAATAGATTTAACATAGAGACTGAGATAAGGAAAATTGTAGACAGTAAATATTCAAAAGGGAAACAGAAGACAGCTTTCAAAAGAAACTTCAAAAGACTAATTAAAATCACCCAGATATGGAGAAAGCAGACCTTCAGGCAGAACCATGTAATGCATTAAGAACACAGACAGCTAGAGGAAGAAGACTAGATGTAATCTTAGTACAAGAGAAACAAGCCTCAATACAAAGAAGGAAATTGATTTCACATCAAGGGAGGGACTGGGGTTCTTTCTTTTGTCTTTTAATGAAAAAGAAATATAGAGGGATTTTAATTTGGGACACCAACAGCCATGTTTAAAGATGTGCAAGATCCAAGTCTGAAGACGTTTGACCAAGTAGTGAGCTGAGAAAAGATTAGATTTGGGAACCTGTGACACCTAACTACCTCTAAAAATATATGAAGTAAAAAAATGATTTAGCCTTCATACAGCATTCCAGCATAATAAAAACTGTGTATGTTAGGGCAGACTTTCTACTGTGACTTAGGAAACAAAGAGAGTATTGCAGAGAACAGAGAATGACACACAGTCCAAATATTTAGATTGACTCTGTAAGATGTAAAGGATACTTATTTAGATATAGAAGCTGACAGTTTGAAATACTCTTCACACACACACATACACAAACATACACAGATATGGAAGTAGGACAATAGAATTAAGGAACTTTATGAACAAGTAATGAAAGAGCTTTATGTATTACTGTCTTTCTAATTCATGCTACAAAACAGCAAAAATTAATATCTCAACAGTTTTGAAGCATATATATAGAGGAGATATATATGTGTGTGTATACATGTGTATATATATATACGTGTGTGTGTGTGTGTGTGTGTGTGTGTGTATGAACAGAAGAAATCAAAGTAAAGGCAATGGTCTAAATAAAAAAAATTGTTTAGTTCTCTTTTCAAGATGTCTTCATGGCAGGATATATTTAAAATGATCTAAAGAAAGCACTCAAGGGAAGGAGTAAAACCAAAGGCTTTAAAGAGAACACTAGATATTCCCAGCTGTAGAAGTACTGGTAGAACATGTAGTTAAAAATAAAAAGGCAAAGTGGAGTAAAAACAGCAAACACGAAAGCACAAAGGAATGGTGTTTATATTGACAGAGTCAAAAGGAAAAAGAACAAGTCAACTCAAAAGATTTTACCTGCAGAAATTCTAAAGTTTATTTACTCATTCAACAATCATTTATGATTACCCTACTATGTGTCAGATACTATGAAACAAAGCAGCAATAATCAACTGGTGTGCCACAAGAATTTTTAAAACATGACCTCTTTCTTATTACATTTTCAAATAAAAAATAAATGACAACAGCCAACAAAACAATAGCCATCCACTGTGAATGAATCAAAGTTATACCTATTTTTGTCAGATTGGCAAAAATATATTTTAGTGTGCTGTAGAACTTTAGTAACTAGTTTCCATGTCCCATTAGGTGAAAAAGGTTGAAATGAACAAACCACAGTTCCAACTCTCAAAATTCTCACAATATTTTGGAATTATCTCAAGAAAGGCAATACTTATAACTCAATATATGAGAGTATATCATCATTGATCTTTATTAGAGTAAATCGGGTCTTATAATGTTATAGCACTTTCCCCTCTGCCCTTTACTAGTGAAAGTGAACGTGCAGGAAGAATTCATACAAATCCTTTATAGTGTGCTTATTAAAAAGAGCATATGCTCTGGTGTTAAACTAACGAGGTTTAATCCTGGTACGGTTATATAATTTCATACTAAAGCACTGGCTCCTAGTAGACAGTCTGTAAATATTAACTAGTATTACGTTAGTTAATTTTCAGAACAATCACAGGAGATAGGCATTATAACTACCTCATTTTAAAGAAAGAGAAGAAAAGTTGAAGAGATATATAAAGGAATTTAACAGCAATTTCAAAGCTCGTAATTGGCAGAGCTGATTCAAATCCAAGGGCTGTCTTCCCTCAAAACCAGAACTTTAACATCATACTATAGTTGTCTTTCAAAGTAGTCTATGCAAAAGTTTGACATGGAGGCATGAAGTAAAATCCTCAATAAATATTAGCTCTTATTACTATGAATATAAAGATGCTGTTTATGCAAATGTGATATAATTTCTCAATTTGTGCCCCTATCGTTGCTAGATAACAGACTGCTTTAAACAACTGGGCTTCTTTCTGTACCATAAACACATGTTCAATTCTGCCTAAAGCCATTTGTATATGCACTTCCTTCTGCCGAGATTGCCTTTCTCCTTTCAGATTTTACTCACGTGAGTCTCTCCTGAGGTTTATGTCTAAACACAAATTGCCCCCTTGGAGAGGCTTCCCTTGAGCACCTCATCTAGTGCCATACAGTCTCACCTCCTATCTACTTCTCATTATTCAGAACAACTCTTAGCCCCAGTCACCCCCGCATTTGTTTATTTTACTGTCTCCCTAAAAGAATGTGACCACCACTGCTGTTCACTTCTGTATTCACGCAAGATAGGAACTCAGTAAATATTTGCTGAATTAAAAAGTCACTTGAGCATTTCCTTATGCCTAGAATGCTCCCAACAAATGTTAGGTCATCCTTCTGCTTGCCCATCATATGTATGAACAGCAAAATCTACAATTTTAAGTGAACGCATAACTTTCTTACAGCTTCATGTTTTAGCTTTCCTCAGTATGTCATTTACAAATAGCAAGGTTCATACTCAAATGACTTAGCTGCAGGTGACGTCTTCTCTGCTTACCATAGTACTTCCAGTCATTTAACTTTTTTTGCAGGTTGTATAAGTTTATTTTTTGGTGTTCAGACTAGAGTCACACCTTTTAAAAAATACAATATATGGTCTTATCCAAATATACAAGTTGGGAACATATAAAAATTTTAACGATTAAGTAAGCCTAGTATACTAAGCATTAATGTTAAAATAATTTATGAAAACTTGAGAAAGGTAAGGTTTTTTGTTTGTTTTGTGAGTGTGTGTGTATTTCTCATCCTTCCCACCCACTCTACCTTCCTTCTTTCCTCCTTCCTTCCTTCTCTTCATCCTTCTTCTTTTGCATTAAGTAGAAAGAAGGTATATTTTGCTATCTAGGGGAACTGACTTTGTTCCAGAAAGTGTGTTCATGTTCATCAGATGAAAGCTAATGGCCTCCCCTAAATTCCTCAAAAATAGGCAGAAAAGTGAATAATCCAGTTATTACTCATGTCTCTTTTATCAAGTAGGTGATAATTATACAAATATTACTAATATTATTGAGTGAGATGTATTTTCCAAGGTTTTATCAAAATTGTTTTAGTAGGTTACTCTAAGTTCTTGTTTCTGTTAGTAAAGAAGGATCTCTAAATTTGAGTATTTATTCATGATCTTGAAGTTTATTCTCTACAGACAACAAAGCAAACAGCTATCCAGATAATTTTCTGTATATCACAGACTTCCAAGTTCTGTTTCTCTATTAGCCTCAGATATCATTTGTCCCTGTCCTTCACCCATGTGGCATATGGCTAAATATTTACTAGGCTAAGATAAGGTCAACAGTGCCTACATAACTAATAAGGGTATTTGCTTTACCATCAGCACTCATCAATCCAAAGAAACATTATTTTTTTGTTGAAGAGAAACTTTCTAAAGGTGGTGCCTTAAGCTCCCCCACCCCCAATGAATCCCAATATGCTGGAAAGCCAGGCATTAAGAATAACTTATTTAGTAAGTATATTTGCAAGACCATTAAAAGATTGTGTAATCAGAATAATCATTTTCTATAATATATTTATATTAAAAAAATACTTACAAATAGCCCTATGAGGTAGTTGCTGTTTCTATTTTACAAATAAGGAAATTGTGACTTCAAAAGAATAATTATCTTTATTAAAAGTGATTAGATAACCAGAATAAAAATTCCAATAAAAATACTTTCACTTGAAGATCTAGTAAGTTAACAGAAGGGTGATATTTTTATTTTAAATAGATTGGCACAAGGACTGCAAGTGATTTAGTCTGGATATATTTTATATTGCTCCCCATATTTAATAAAGATGTAATAAATTTTAATGAAACCCATTTGCTATAGGGTCAAAACATGGCTTAAAACACAATCAGAACATTAATAATATAGATTTTTCAGATATAGAAAACCATTTTAATTATAATAACCCATCTACAGCTTTATCCAAAATTTCAAAGCATTTGATATATCTTCACATACAATGAAGTATTTGTAAGATTTTTCCTTAGAGTCAGAAATTCTATGAAAGTTCAATAGCCTTTATTATTCCCACTTACAAAACTAACTGAAGAGTCATTATTACCAATGTTTAAAATACAAGTGTTTCTAAATTTAGAATAAAGTTTACTTTAAAGATAGGACTTTACATTTTATTCTAGCGAGTTTGTTTAGAATCAAAGCTATTAATGTTAATTTTGAAGGTAAAAGTTTCCAGAATTTATATAAAGTAAAATATCCTCCCACCAAAGCTCTACATTTTTAAATATTTTTCTATTTGCCTCAATTATAAAGGAGTTCAGTGTGATAAAGGATAAAAGTTGACTGCAAAAAGACTATTAAATTTTTTATGTAAAATTGCTACAATAATTTAAGAATCTCTTAGCAACCTGGTTTATAATGGTGAAAAAAGAAATCAATACAATTATCTAACAGGAAAAAAAGTATAAATAAAATGTGGTATATTCGTTCAATGGAAATCCATACAGCAATGACAATAAATGAACTGCAATATGCAACAATATGCTTCCCGCGTCTACCCAGAGTCCCAGTGTGGCTTCAGAGCTGGCCGATCAACAGTGGACATGATCTTCTCCCTACGCCAGCTGCAGGAGAAGTGTCACGAGCAGCATAAACCACTCTACCTCGCCTTTATCGACCTCACGAAGGCGTTTGATCTGGTCAGTCGAAGCGGTCTCTTCAGCTTGCTACGGAAGATTGGCTGTCCACCACATCTGCTTGCTGTGGTCATGTCCTTTCACGACAACATGCACAGCACGGTGTCCTACAACGGCGCAACCTCTGAGGCCTTCCCAGTCAGCAGCGGAGTAAAGCAGGGCTGCGTCCTCGCGCCTACGCTGTTCGGAATCTTCTTCTCCATGCTCCTCCAATACGCCTTTAAGGACTGCAGCGAGGGTGTCTTCATTCACACCAGATCCGATGGCAAGCTCTACAACCTGGCCCGTCTACGAGCCAAGACCAAAGTCAAAGAGGTGCTCATCCGTGAGATGCTCTTCGCCGACGACGCAGCTTTGACATCACACTCCGAAGAGGGACTCCAGCAGCTAGTCACTTGCCTTTCCCACGCATGCAAGGAGTTCGGACTAGCCATCAGCCTGACGAAGACGAATGTTATGGCTCAAGGCACGGGGACTCCCCCATGCATCACCATCGACGGGTACACCCTGGAGGTTGTCAACGATTTCACTTACCTCGGGTCCACCATCTCGAGCTCTCTGTCAGTCGACTTGGAGGTCAATCGGAGAATCGCCAGGGCAGCCACAGTTATGGCCAGACTGAACCGGCGAGCGTGGAACAATTCCAGCCTCACTGAGAAAACCAGACTGCGCATCTACCAAGCCTGCATACTCAGCACTCTCCTCTATGGCAGCGAGACGTGGACCACCTACGCAAGGCACGAAAGGAAACTCAACAGCTTCCACATGAGGTGCCTGCGACGCGTTCTGCATGTCGCCTGGCAGGATAAGGTCCCCAACACCGAGGTGCTGAAGCGAGCCAATATGAGCAGTTTGCATGCAGTTCTTAGCGAGAGACGCCTCAGGTGGCTCGGCCATGTCAAAAGAATGGATGCAGGCCGTATCCCCAAAGACCTCCTCTACGGCGAGCTAGCAGAAGGCAAGAGGATGACAGGGCGCCCAAAACTGCGGTTCAAAGACATCTGCAAAAAGGACATGACACAATGCTCCATCAATCTCAACACATGGGAAGTTCAAGCAGACGACCGCCTAGCCTGGAGGCTCGCGGTCAGGCAAGGTACGTCACGTGCAGAGGCTGCGCGCAATGAGGAGGCGGTCCAGAAAAGATCGAGGCGGAAGCAGCGTCAACAGCAGCAACAACAGCCATCTGCCTTCACCTGTAACAAGTGCGGCAGGGATTGTCACTCCCGAGTCGGACTGCACAGCCATTCTCAGCGGTGCAGATAGACTCTCAGGAAGCTACGCCATCGTCTCTCGAGACGGACGGCTGCCGACGACGACGACGATGCAACAACATAGTGAACCTCATGTATGCTACATTGAGTAAAATAAGCTAACTATTAAAAACTGCAACCTATGTGATTTAATTTACATAAAATAAAAAATAATGCAAAATTAATATATAGGAGTCATGATAATGAGGACCTTTGACATATGCAGTGACTAGAAGGGACCATGGTAAGTGCTTCAGGAGTACAGGTAATATTGGATTTTTGATCTATGTGCTAATCTTACAGCTGTGTTCACTTTTAAAAAATTATCAGACTCTACAGGTGTAATTTATATACATTTATCTATAGTATATTTTAATAAAAATATTTTCTTTTAAAATTTTGTCTTGTTTCATCATCATTTTAAGATTTTAGGAAAGTCATTCATGTCAGTTAGAGTTAAAAAATAAGACCAGATCCACAAAGAGGTGGAACCAGAAGAGAGGACTATCATGAAAGTAAATAAAAGAATACTTTGGGGATAAAAGATAAGAATAGATGGACAATGATATCAAACTTTACAAAAATATCACATGAGATAAAGATTTAAATACCAAAATATTGTATTATTACTACATCATTGGACAGAATTTGGACATTATGTAGTCCTTGGACTATTTCTGTAGATTCTTGAAAGAGAAGGGTGGATTTGAGAGAATAAGCGATGAAGAACTAAAGGCAAGATTTAGTAATAAAAATAAAAGAGAAAGACATTGTGGAAACTAGAGGAGTTGGTAAATGAAGGAGTTGGGAATTTATTTTCATGATTTAACTTCTACAGAGTGTTTGCTATATTTCACATCTATTATATTTTTGGCTTCCTGGAATGTTTTCATTTGGGAGTAGTTTCTTTCACACTCTCCATAGTCATAGTAAGAAATTTAACAAGATGTCCTCCAAATCCCATACCTAAACGATGACCATGTGACCCAAGGTAATGCCATTCAGGTTCTCCCTAATGTAAGTATGGATCTTGGGTTTGGGTATTCCATATTCCCACATATAGATGATGTGGATAGAATAATAAAAAGTTTGGGAGGATAGTAAACAAAATATTAGTAATAGTTATTGTTGAGTTACTATTTATATAATTTTATTATTAATATATTTTATGTATTTCTTATAATTAAAAATACTTTAAAGCTAATATTAAAGTATATATTATAAATAAAAGCTTATAGAAATATAAATATCTATATATAGTGTAAATTTTGGACAGAAGCGTATGTACATCAGAAATTTTAGAGCTAGAAAGATAGAATTATAATGTTATTTCTATATACTTAATATTATATTGCCTTTATATATTTAAAACTTCTGTAATTTTGAGTAAAAATGAAAATCTTAGAAAGGATGAAATTGAAGGAAATTTAAATAGCTAAGTATACATTCTCAAATATTTATATATTTTTATCACTTTAAATGACTATGTGACACATGAGAGCTCTGTTCATTTACATTAATTTTATTATTGAGTCTCATTTTAAAACTTACTGACCTAAGGAGGGGTTTTTGCACAAGTTGGGAGCTGAATTTCTCCAGATCCAGCAGAGAGAGAGAGAGACAGAGAGATAGAGAGACTGAGGGACAGAGACAGAGAGAGATGGAGAGATGCTTTTTTAAAACCTAACTTCAGAAGGGACATCCCATTACTTTTGCCATATTCTATTTGTTGCACAGGCTGGATTTGGCCCAATCTAGGAAATAATTACACTAGCATCTGACTATTAAGGGGGTAGCAGGAATAATTAATAATTGGGGGCCATCTTGAAGACTAGTTGCCAAATGTAATACCAAAATATTTTATTTACCCATTTATTTATTTTTTACATTCACCAAGTCTTGCAAAGTTCTGCTCTACTTGTACTTACTTCTTCATGTAATCCACATCTCTTATTATTCAAACTACTCTGCAAGGTACATCTCTGGGAAGTTTTTCTTCATCACAATGTGAAAATGTGGGGTTTTGCCCCTTTAGTCATTAAATAATATGATAATTAATGAGGATTATAGTGACGGTAACAGAACCTAAACGATGAGCCTTTTCTAAGCTTTATACAGGTTTTATCTTAGGTAACTTTACAGCCACTTTCTTACGTAGGAGCTATTATTATTATTCCCATTTAGCTATAAAAGAAACATAACTTTTTCTGAGGTTACTTAAGTTGTATGTGACACAGCTGAGAAGAATTCATAATAATATGTTATGAGACCACAGACACTTAATGAATGTTACATATTTACATTTTTAAAGCTATAGTTAAAACATAGCTTTAATTTAGTCATGAATATTTTTTATTTTTCTTTTATTATTTGTGTTATTAAATATGAATTATGTAACTTTTATTTAAAATAGTGATCTATGCTTAACTTAGGAAATGCATATATATAATATTTTCATCAGCTTAAAATATAATAAATATAGCTTTAGCATGAAAGGCTCACTTGTACTTAGAGCTTTTTCACAAAAGAATAAAGAAAGACACGACATGTGGAAATTTGATTTAATTTAAGTTGGACATGTATATAAAATGAGGCTATTTGTCTATTCTTATTGATAATATTACCTTTAACTCAATTTATTATTATATCTTCCTACTTTAAAAACAATAAAACTTAAAAATTATGTTAATATTTATCTTTTGTTCATGTCACTAATTCAGGTTTGCAGTTTTAAAAACTTTAGTTGCTGATAAACCATATTGTATTATGAAAATACTAAATGAGCATCACCTTCCATTTTTGTGAGTTAACTAAGAGTCTATGAATATATTTACATAAGTCAAACCCAGTAATCCATATATCACCATAACTTCTGGTTAGAAACTCACCATTCATGATTGGATTTTAATTTATATATAAGAGATACCCAGACTGGCTAGAAGAAATGTTGAACAAGATGCTCTTTCTAAATATACAAAATATACAACAAACCAATTTACCAAGACCCAAGTCTCCCAACGCATGTTCTGGCCAAAACTGATGCCGTTAAAATATGTAATCCCAAGTGTAGTGAGGGCAAAAGGATTCAGAGCAGGAATAGTGAGGAGGAACTCATTGAGAATTGATTTTATGACTGCTTTTGAAGACAATTCCATCAAATATTAGAAATGAAGTTAGTTACATCAGGAACCCTAGTGGGCCATGTCATGGCAGGAGTAATGTCTGAAATTGCACTGAACATCATTAACATTTCTGAAAATGTACCCTGCGACATCCTTCTCAATTCCTTTGGCTTGGTGGCAAATTCCTGTAATTGTCCTAAAGGCTGCAAATTGACTATAATTTTTCATCTCATTTGGAAATCCAAGCTACTAAGAATAGTTCCAGGATACTGAAGAGGTTTAGGGGACACAATCTTTTTAGGAAGCATTTTTGGAATGGGTGCATATTTTGATTCAGCAGTTTGAAGCTTATCTGAATTCTGGTTGAACACGTATACCGATTTTTTTCTTTGAAGATTATGACCAGTTGCTAAAATAAAAATTCATCCTAGTTTGAACTTTATTATAATCCTATAACATAGAGGAATATCGATAGTTTGCCTGCAGCCAAATAAGGTACTATATAATATTTAGAACACTGTATTCTAAATTACCTTTTCAATTTGTGTAGCTAGGAGAGTTGTGTAACATGGGGAACTATGTAGAATCAAAAGGTTCCTTATGGACTTGTTTTGGTTGTGAGCCCTTGACTTAATATATGGCATTCCTTTTTCTTGACATTCTATTTCTTAAATCAAATTTGCTGTTTTCTAAGTTGGACGGAAAACTCAAGTTTCATTTTGCATTATGCTCTTTGTCCTTTTTCACTTATAAAGTCCACACTGATTTTAGTAAGGCACTCACCACAGCTTATGGACTTCGGTAGCTTCTTTGAAAAGAAAAGAAAATTGTTTCACTCATGAGCCTGTTATCCCCAAGCCCTTAGCAAACTAATTACTGCATCGGCAGTCCAATAGCAAGGGGACAGAACTGAACAGAGGTTAGGGGAGGCAATCAGACAGCATGCTTCTGCCTGCACAACATCCTGTGAGCCAGGATGCTGCCCTATCTTGTACTGATTACCCCCGTAAACAGTGTGTAGGCACCAGTCATTAACTCCTTAAAGAACTCCAAGTGTAATTTGGTGTTGCCAGTGCAGGCTGCTCCTTCATATAATGGCATCCTCGGCCATTAAACAGTAATTTATAATGTTCTGCTTGGAAAAACAAAGCCATTGTAATGTGATTTTTTTTTTTAAGAGAAACAGGAAAAAAAGTAATTTATAGACAGAGGCGATTGAGGACCTGGGCTACTCAAAATAATGACAAGCTCAGAGCACAGGGAAATAACCACGCTGCATCTAAGAGAACAAGGTTCTTTTCTTTGTGCCTTTTGACACTGCGCAAACTCTAGCCATGCTCTAATGAGGTGCTTTCCTCCTAACCTATGTGAAGCCACTGACATTTGGCATGTTGGGCAGATAGATCAAAAGTGGACTACAAGCATGTATAAATGTTTTAACACTCGGGTACTTGACATTTTCTTGCTATCTAGCAGTTGCTTGATTATTTAAGGATTATCAACTGTCATTGAACGGGGAGAAAGGTCCACCTGTACTAACATTTTCTATAATAGGATCAGTGTCTCACTCTCAGGTTCTTTTGATTATCACTGTTAAAGTTTCTCTTAGGTGCCCTAGCTTGCTAGAGGAAAAAGACTTACTGAACTGTGCTATATCAAAGGTCCTGCTATTGAAATATTAGTGGATATTTTTGTGTCCTCAATAATAGATGTTTTTCTTCTTAAAAATTTCAGATACTGTTTCACTGTATAAATGTGCTATATAATTTCAATAGTTATTATAAAATTATATGTAAAATGGATAGAATATAAAGAATAACTCATGTCAAACTGCTATAAAGTAACTTTATAATCTGATTTCTGGTCATAAAATTAGTAGTAAATTGGTGATTGCTGCATTAGGAGACAGTGGGGTCTGTCTTAGTTCAAGTCCTGTCTCTGAATCTTTATTACATACGTAAATTAGACAAGTTAACTTCTCTAAGCCTCAGTTTCCCCCACCTGGAAAATAGTTATAATAGGTCTGTTAAGAGAGATAAAAAGAACTTTAAACAACACACTAAAAGGGGCAGACTCAGGTTGCACTCTGCACCATCTCAGGTTGAAACGGGGAGGGGTGAGATTTACAAGAATATGTGTTGTGGCAAGTGGAGATGGATGCTGAAAATGATCTTTTTCCCTCAAATAATTTACCCCATATATTTTTATTATTAATATTATTTTCTTGGCATAATCTAGGCACTCAGTGGACATGACTGCCAATTCTACCAACACTTTCCTTTTTCATCCCTTTCCCTCTGTTTTAATAATAATAGAGTTGGAATCTTCTGGAAATAAGGAGGTGGGGAATTAGTGAGAGAGAAGACAATCCTGTTCCTTTAATTCTCTCCTCTATTTGGACTGATTCGTCTGGAAGGCGAGTCACCAGTTTTATTGCTTCTGAGAGAAACTGAGTATGTATTTCTTTAGCCATTTGTGAATATATCGTCGTCGTCGGCAGCCGTCCGTCTCGAGAGACGATGGTGTAGCTTCTTAAGAGTCTATCTGCACCGCCGAGAATGGCTGTGCAGTCCAACTCGGGAGTGACACGGTATCTGTCTCCTCCCGTGTTGAATCGACATCTTGCGATGACGCTGGAGTGTCCTCTCCAGTGAAGCTGAAGCTACAGAGCCTGGGCAGGGTGATATGGAGGGTCTGCTGTTGCCCATGCAGCAGACCCCCCCTCTCTTCGCAGCTGAAGGGTCCAAGGGAAAGACGGAGTCAATACAGCTTGGCTTCAGGTGCGAAGCAGGAGTTGCCGGTGTTGACTACAACGTCAAACCGCCTTAGGGACTCCGGCTCCGGATTTTCTGTCGGGGTTTACTCCCTTAGCCTTTCCCCTGAAGAGGTATGCCGCAAGGCAGCGGAGGTTTTTTGAAGTCAGAGTTTTCCTTCTCTGCTTGTGAATATATACAGAATAAAATTTTGAGCATTTGTCAATATCTAAAGAGAAATTTGTAACATATTTCAGACATCACATGCCTTTTATAATTTGGGAATTCTGTGGTATCTCTTTCTACATGAGGTTTTGGTAAATCATGAAACAAATTTAAACCTTACTCTCTGATGAAAATAATTAAAAATGCTATGGTAGTGTTTGACCCACTATGGTCAAATTCAGCCAGCCATTAGTTTTTATGTTGTCTGTAAGCTAAAAATGGTTTTTGTTTTTTGTTTTTTACATTTAAAATGGTTGAAAAATCCAAACAAGACTGCTGCTTTGTGACATATGTAAATTATATGAAATTCACATTTTAGTGTCCATAAGTAAAATTTTGTTAGGACACTCCTATATCTATCTGTTTATATGCTGTCTGTGGTTGTTTTCATGCTACAGTGGTAGAGCTAAGTGATTGTGCAGAGGCCATATGGCCCACAAAGCCTAAATAATTACAATCTGCCTCTTTACAGATAAAGTTGGTCTAATCCTGGACTAAGGCATTGTTTAAAACTTAAAGACAATTTAGTATTCTCTTAAGTCAAATAAGAGTAGAATAGATCAGTTATTATGTATTCATTGATCAGAGAGACAAACTGGAAAATGTACATTAGATATGAGAACACAGGGGACTAAAATCTTGAAAGCTTTATTTCCTTGAAAATTATGAATAGATAAATGGACAGAGTTAATTTCTACCCAGAAGATATATGGATTTCCCAGTTCAGAGAATACACACACACACACACACACACACACACACACACACACACACACACACACAGTTAAAAAGCTAAATGTTGCAACAGGAACCTTATTAGGACTCCCTGATTGAAATTCAATTGGGTGGCATCCTCTTTCTCCATACCCTCTCTAAACCAATCTAAACACTTGGAAGAAATAGTAAGTATTTATGAAGCTACTTGTAATATACCCAGAATAATTTGTATAATAAGACCAACAAACAACTTTTTTAAGATAAGGCATAATGTCTCCACATATAACTTTCATCAATACGCAGCACTGGCCTATAGGTGGTCACTTAAAAGCTATAGTATAATTGTAAATTATACTACTCAGGTGATGGTATGTCCTCACACTCCAAATACTTGTTTCATCATATTGAAAGACCCACTTTGCAGCAGCCATCTTGGCAACTTGTTTCCATTAAAACCAATTGTTCTCAGTAACAGGAGACACCTAGAAACAATTGAGAGAGAGAGAGAGAGAGAGAGAGAGAGAGAGAGAGAGAGAGGTATACTATAAATGGGAAGAAAGACCTAAGAGAAAGGAAACAGCATTATTTTAATAGACAACTATTACTAATGTTTACTCAGCACTTCTCTAGTTCTATACTGTGTACATCTCTTTATATACATCATCTCCATTAAGCATTGCAACAATCCTATTAACTAGGAACTTATAATATTATTATTGCTAAGAAATAATTACGGACTTAATTGATTTCAGAAGAATATCTGAAGTCCAGAAATTTGTGTGTGGAGGGGAAAGTTTTGATGGAACATTCTACTATGTATATTCCTAATTATTAGGCAAGTAGAACTGGGTTAGTTGGCACTCTATGACATTTTGGATGGTGGCAGAGGGAGGAGTGGAGTTTATAAGAGGATGTGTAATGTCATGTGATGATAGACTACCAAAATATAATTCTTCCTTGTTTCTCAAATAGTTGGCTCTAAGTCTAGGTTAAGTCTAGGTTATTTCAATTTTTAAAAAATATTTTATTTCATTTATTTCTTTTTAGAGAGAGCAGAAGGGGAGGGGAAGGGGAGGGAGAGAAACATTGATATGAGAGAGAAACAGCTATCAGTTGCCTCTCACATGTGCCCCAACGGGGACTGGCCCAAAACCCAGGCATGTTCCCTGACTGGGAATCAAACCGGTGACCTTTTGTTTTGCGGGATAATACCCAACCAACTGTGCCACACCAGTCAGGGTAAAATATCATAGAAATAGTAGTAAATAAGAAAGATTGGGCTAAAAACTTTGAGAACACATACACACAAATGTACACAGAAAAAGCAAAAGTTTACTGTTTGTTTATTTTTTCTGATTCTTTAGTACTGCTCTTGAAACTTCATACATATTTTAGCATTTATTCTGCTAGATAGATATTTTCCCCAATTTATGATGGAGAAAATAGGATTTAGACAATTTGACTAATTTGCTCAAGGTTATAGAGCTAGCAGGTGCTTTGTAAGGGATTTGGACCCAGGTCTGTGTGCCTTTCTTATCATTCCAGGTTGAGTCCAAAAGAAAACGTTTCAGAGAACCCAGTGTTAATCTGCAGCAACATGAAGGAATTTTCTTCATTAGCACATATTCTTTTCTTTATCCTCTTTATTCTTGGCTCATTTTAGTTTCAATTCCTTTTAAAGCCCACATCTCTGGCTTTTGTCTCCCATTACTCTTTTTAGTCTCAAGAGGAAATTAAACTGAGCTTACATTTTGGCATGGTATTGTATAATAAATAACGAGGCTGCATTTTAATTGTTTAAATGCTGGAAATTCTCAGGATCTGAAAATCAATGAACTAGAGGCTTCAATGAACTCGGACTGTCTTTTTAGGCTGTTAGGAAAGTGGGACCCAAATTCATCCGCGAGCATGTCCCCTTAAAGCACAGTGTTATGCTAATAGCTCATCTAATAATACAGATACTAAGGGTAAATATATTTTGCTTATCTGCTTAATCATACTTATCTGTTGTTTTTGTTATAGTTAATATGGCAATGGAGAGTTTGCTAGTACTTTTAAAAAAGAAATAATTATAAAATTAAGTTGGCATCAAGTCAATACTTATTTCATATTGCATATCATTCTAAAAATTGAAATACCCGATAACTGGAAAACACAAATACTAATATCTTGCCTTTTCTGTGTGCACTTTTTTCTGTGTGTTCTCTGAGTTTTTAGTCCAATTTTTCCTATTCACTAATATTTCTATTTAGTTCTGACTGGTGTAGCTCAGTTGGTTGGGCGTCATTCCACAAAGCAATAGGTCAGTGGTTCAATACCCAGTCAGGGCTCATGTCTGGATTGCAGGCCTGGTCCCTGGTCGGGGCATGTGCTAAAGGCAACTGGTTGATGTTTCTCTCCCTCTCTTTCTCCCTCTGTTCCCCTCTCTCTAAAATAAATAAAATCTTAAAATATTTCTATTTTTACACCTCAAATTACCCTTTCACTTTATTGCCTAAATCCTGTGATTACAAGAGCTAATAGGGAAAATCTTGATTAGTAACATGCACTCCTTAATCCTTACCAAAGTCATAATGACCATTAATTTGGTAGAAATAATTCTTATATAACATGGACATTTGAACAGTACGACACATAAGGTTCCTTTCCAAGCTACAAGTACATAACTCTTAGAATTATTAGTTACTTAGGATTAAAAAACATTTTGGAGAGAAAGCAACATGGCTTCCTTATTCACTTACATTTTAAAATCAATTGATATTTAATGAACACCTACTTTACACATAAGATATGAAAATGGCCATAAAGAAACTTACAACAGAGTGACTAACACAGGCTTTAGTAAAATAATTATTTTACTAAATATATAATTTCAACTGATGAATGCGCAAATAAAAAATTCCATGTGAGGCTGTAAAACAGAGGGGGTTGACGTAGAAACATCCAAAGGCTCACGGATGATGAGACCTCAGCTGATATCCAAAGATGCAGAGGATTAAGTAGGTAGAAAGAGGCAGAGAAACAAAAGCATAAGGGAGAGTATGGGGCAAAAAAAAATCCGTGATTAGTGTGAGGAAATGAAAGGAGGACATTAAGACTAGAGCAAAGAAATAGTGCAAGATGAAGTTGGTAAAGAGGAGCCATGCTGCCCTGGCTGCTGTAGCTCAGTGGATTGAGCGTCGGCCTGTGAGCCAAGTGTCGCTGGTTCGATTCCCAGTCAGGGCACATGACTAGGTTGCATGTCAGGTCCCCAGTTGAGGGCGCAAGTGAGAGGCAACCACACAGTGATGTTTCTCTCCCTCTCTTTCCCCTTTCCCCTCTCCCTAAAAATAAATAAACAAGCAAACAAATAAATTATTAAAAAAAAAAGAGGAGCCATGTTTATGCTCACCTAAATTTCAAGTAGATGATTGATTATGCATGATTTGAAAATTCCTTAAAGATACTGCTTTCAAACGCGTCTCCGGGACATTTTGCCATTCATTCAATTAGTTAACAAATGATTCCTAATCAGATATAGACAATCTTTGCTTTGCATGAGAACGTAGGACCATAAAAATGACCATTTAAACTGAAACCATGCAAAGCAATTAGAATATCAATGGGGAAATTTCTATTTCTATGACTTTAAGATTTCAGTCTAAACATTACAACCTCTCTTACTCTGAGTGGAGAAAAAAAGTCAAAGTAGTTTGAACAGGGGGTGCCTGCTTCTCATCACATAGTTTATGGTGTGGATTGAGCAACTTTGCTGTGCCTTGTGACTTGTCATACTCCTTTCTAAGTTTGAATCAGTTTCTAACATTTTATCCTTCACACTTTCAATGTCATGAAATATCTCTGAGAATTCCTTTAATGTCAAGTACTTTGTCAGAGCGCTTCCTCTGGGATATCTCCATCCTTTTTGTTACAACCGTTTTCCTAATTTATGTTGATAAGTTCACCTTCAAAGTTGCTCTAGTTGCATACCTGGAGTCTCTTGAATAGCAACAGGGTCTCCGATTCCAGGGTGAATTATTTTTTCTGTAACTCCACATACATTTAATTTGTTTCATTTCCAGTGTTATCACTTTTAATTTGTCTGTTGTACTTTCATCTTTGTTGCTCAATTCTCTCTTTTAATGATCTAATTTTGCAAATGCCACAGGTTATCACTTTGAGATAAGTAGTCAACACAATATATGCATTGCTATTTCTGTCTGTGCACATACTGAATAACAGGTTTGTGGTGACTGGTCACCGATAGGCTTTGAAAGAAATGAAGTGGTCACTGATCATGATATACATCTGTTATTGATACAGTGAGAATGATTTGTATACTGAAGAGCTAGAAGCAAAGTTTGTAATTGATAAATTTACTCAGTAAATGGTGAAAGAAATTTGAACAGTGTTATTGGGACTAGTGTTATTTATGGTAACTGAAAACTGTGCCTATCAGAACCATGCAAAGACAGAACTCTAGTATTTTGGATAATTAAGGATCGTCAGAACAGAAAAATGGTCAAATTTCAATAGCTTAATAATAATAATTATTATTAGTGGTACTGTATCAATCAATGCAGGACAAATTATACTTCTATAACAAATTGTGCTAATGTCAGAATCTTAAAACAACAAGGTTTATTTCTGCTCCTGTCATATGTCCATCAAACTCAGCTGTTTAAATTACTCAGGGGTCCAAGCTAACAGATACCTACTATCTGACAAAGGTGCAAAGGGAGTTGAAAGGTCTCACATTTAGAATTAGATGCTCTTATCCAGAACTGAAACACATAACCTGTGCTCATGGCTCATAAACTATAACTAGTCACTTGGCCCTTTGGAGTAAAATTCATCTTAGATATATAACAAGTACTTACAATGAAGAATAGTAGGAAGCACTTTGCAAACAGTACTAATGACAACCACATTTATGTAATTTTCTTCCACTCCCCGTAACCCCTCAAATCATGAGATACACATCAGAAACATATAGCCTTCATGATTTCCACAGGGAAAACAAGGGAAGATAAAACCTCTCTTTTAAAAAAAATTAAATATATTGGGGTGACATTGGTTAATAAAATGTTATAGGGTTCAAGTGTACAATTCTATAATACACATCAGTATATTTCTTAACTGCATTATCCTGACAGAACACAGATCATTTCTTCTCAGTCCTTTGGCTTGAGCCAATTACCTAAGCACTAAGTGCCATGGAGGCAGATACATGGAGGGAAAACCTTACATGGTAGACATGGTGGATCCCAAATGTGCTTGGATCCAAAGGTCCATCAGAGGAACCTGAAACTCTCTATTCTACAACAACATTTTCAGGTATTTATAATAATCAGGCAAGGCTGAGGCACACTGTTACAGAAAATCGCAATAATGAGAAAAAACTGTACAGAAAACAAGACTCTTAACTTATATTTACACAGATATAATTGATCTTTTCCTCTAGAAAAGATAATTTATTCCATCATTTATTATCAGCACAAGGGGAGACTCAAAATGCCCCCAATTTTTTAACAATAGATGGAAACAATTATAAATTGTAAGTATATGCCTGTAGTCAGAGTACACTGTGTAATATTACTAATGTTTGGTAGGGCAACATTATATTCTTTTTAATTTTTTAATTTAATTTTTATTGTATTTTTTCACTACCATTTAGTCCCCTTATGCCTCCTCCCCCAGAATTTATTTATTAAAAAATTGTGTAATTATTCTTACATGTTTAAACTTCAGTCACCTTCAAAGTACTGTGTGTTTGATGTAATATACCTATTGAGACCTTTTTTCCGCTGCTCTAAACAGTTTTTGAGTTCATTGATTTTAATGTCTTTTAGTGCTGCTACCGTTTTTATTTCACCTCTTCCACATCAGCACAATGCTCCCCTTTGAGGACTTTTTGATCCAGGGAAACAAAAAAACAAACAAAGTTGCTCAGGCAAGAGTGGGTGAAATAGGGAGGGTGGGGCAGGGGGGTCATGCCATTTTTGGCCAAGAACTGAATAATCAGCAAGGTGTGGACAGGTGTGCTCATAAATAACATATCATGAGAAGGGCAACTACATTGAAAGGGTCTTCAGAAAATTTCATGCAAGCTGAATACAGCCTCTCACAACAACACCAGCTGGTACACTGATACTAATGGGTTCCTAGAACACTCACCTAGTGGGGAAAGCCTGTACTACAAGGGACCCATCCTCCAGAAGATAATTCCAGGGTTTTTTTGGTCCCCCCTTATATGGATGATCAATCTCTACATAAGAACCAGCTATATGGATATTCTCTACATCTTATTTTTATAAATCCTGGATGAGGCATATATGTGTAGTTTTCTGTTTTGTTTTGTTTTTTTCAGATCAACTTTCAAAAAGAAACACAAGAAACATCACCAACAGTCTAGGACATATAATTCTGAAATGGGCAAAGACATACATGGAGGGTTTGTTTTATGCTTCACTTTCAGCGTCCATTAAATTTCAAAACCGGCTTTGTTAATTCTGCTCAACTCAGCAGAAATCTCATATGCAGTAACTAGTATTTTAAAATTAAAGCCATTTATTCAGCAGATGAGAAATTAGAGTTATTACTTGTCTCATACATAATTCTACCAGTCATCCTGGTAGCAGTCATTTCTCTCCATAATATCTCCTTTAAAAAAGTCAATAATCTTTTCACACTGGATAATAACTTACACAGTGAATGTGAAAAGAGTGTTCAACTCCTTTGTGCAATCAACCCAATGTCTTTCATTAAGTGTATATGACTTCAAATCAGTGTAAAATGGCAGGCCAGCAGTTAAACAGTGTGTGTTGCTGGATCTAATTAATTCTACCATTTTATGCCAAAAATTCCATTAGTTCCCATTAAAGGTTTTGATGTAGTGCAGGCTCCTTTGTGTTTTGTAGTTAAAACAATCAAGCTTCATTTCAAATTAAGGATTATATTGCAGAACTAAAGGAATGCTAGTTGTGTCTCTCTAGCATTGAATAAGTTACTCACTTTTAACAGGATATTCAGAACATGAGTGCAGAACAGTTACCTTGTAATATATCAACAGAATACTTAAATCCATAGGGGAAAAGCAGCTGGGAAAAGGCAATTAGGAGGCTTCCCTATGTGTTGTAATTTTATGGTAATTTTATAATCTGCCATTGAAATGAAAGTTTCACTAGGGTTATTGAAAATGTTGGAAGGAGAAGTGTAGCCAAATTTAATATTATTATCCTCCTTGAGATTTATACCCCTGCTATATACTCCTTTAAAAATGCACATACTAATAATTCATCATGCAGCTTCAGAGCCCTTCTTTGGGTCCATAACTACTAGTCATTGTAAACCCACTGTGTGTAAAGCATTGCCATTTTGTGAAGATAAACAGATCATTTATTCACCTGGGGATTGAACCATGAGAAAATAAAATGGCATATCTTCATCTACTCTCAAAGGGGGTGAAGCAACCAGGACTCTTTCTAGTGAGTACCAAGAATGTTTCCTTTGTCTAATTTATTTTTTTTTGTGGTTAGCACCAATCTTTTCTTACTTGGCCTAATGATCAAAAATAATACTTATATAAGATAATTACAGTTATAATCTATAATAGATACATTTTAGTTCTTAAGAACTTTTAAAATGAAAACATTGATACAACTGATTCACATGTATGGTTTATTCCACAGGCTTACTTTTTATTCATTAATAATTCATAATCATCAAACACTATTTTAAAATCTACTATTATTATATTAGTAGTTGGGGCTAATACTAATTTTAAATTATTATGTCTTCAATCATGCATTTATTCAAAATAATTTATAATTGTAGAGAGTCAAAAATTTTTAACATTTGTGTAAATGTGCATCTTGTCTTTTGGGGAAATGATCCATACCTTTGCTCAGAATCTTGAAATGTTTGTTCTGTCAAGGCTGAGAAAATTCCTCTGGATACAAAGAAAAGAATGTATATGAAAAGTTTGTTTGCACTAAGTTTTTAATTGAATTACATGAATTATACAGAGATTGAGGGCAAAGTTCAGAAAAGACAGTGATACTGTGCATTTAGATTTTAGAGAAGAGCTGCATTGTAAGACTTGCTTAAAGTCGTAAGTAGATACTACATCCTTACTTCAATTGTCTAGGTATTTAGAAAATAAATGTACTTTTCCATTTAATATGCTATAGTGATAGCTAAAATCCTATTCCAATTTTATATTTCACTTAGGTTTAGATTCTTAAGCTACATAAAATTATTTGAAGGTTTAGTTAATATGATTGAACAATTAAATAGCATCAATGTATTCCATGAAATGGACTTAGTCAAAAGATCAATATTTTTATCGATACCTCCTTCTGAAAAGAGGTTAATGATATGGATGAAATTAAACTCAATTGATTCTAAAGAAGAAACCCTACAATATTAATAAGTTATATATTTAGTATTCTCTGTGCAACTGTGGTAAAAATCAACTTTTTCATTGCTAGGTACAATAAGTTACCAATAAACAACAAAATAATGAAATATATAAAAATTAATTTTTAGAATTTACTTGAAGTTTCCATCTGTCCATCAATTTTTTTGTCAATTAACTTTTTTTTTAGAAAATAAATTAATATCTAATATCTCCTTCAAAATTCAAAGCTCCATGTTTATTTATAATTTATATATCATATTCTACAATCTGGAGGAAAATTCATTTGAAGAGTTGAAAAATAAATAATGTTTATTTTTTGCAGTCTTTATAAACAGATACTTAGATATACATTCCACATGAATAACAGTAATAAACTTGGATAAAACAATAAAATCTATGTTACTTCATATATGTAGTTAAATAGTAGGTATTAAATAGAATTACACACATAGCTATATGCAGACATGGGAAAAAGTTTTCCTAATGTAATAAGAATAATAAGATATATATATATATATATATATTTTTTTTTTTTCATTTTAGAGAAAGATGGTTTTAGAACACTTTGGATCTTTTGTAGTTTCCTTCTAGATATTTTTATTCCAGTTCCATTTGCTCCATAATTTCATCTTGATGGTAAAACAAGATCAAAGTGAATACAATTTATCCCAAAAGCCCTATGGATGAATCACATGATTTCTTGCATTTTGAGTCTTCATGCCAGCTTTACATCAAAATCTTTTTCAATTACTACATAGAGTTTTAAACTATAATAAAATAAATATTTATTTTATAATTATTGCTTATTATAGAAAATATTAAAATTTCCAAGCTTTTGTTGTCTCATTTAATGCAAAAAAAATATGAAAATCAAGCAGTCACTGAAAATGCTGTCTTGAGAATATAGGAGATTTTCAGATGGAAATAAGTATACCCCTACTTCATAACTGGAAATAAAACCTACTTCCTATATACCTCTGGTCTCAATCTTTCTTCTCTTTTCCCTTATTCCTGCTAACTAAAGGTGTCTGGCAGTTTTACAGTCTTCCTGTTAGAAAGGTTATATGCACCAATTTAAAGGAACTAATTAAAATCATGGTTTATGTAAGACTTTTCTTTTAAAAATATGTCATATGTCAGCAGATAGAAAAATTTAAGCTAAGATATACCAAGAATTAAACCAAGATATAAAATTATTTCTCTAAAGACCGACCTTTCTTTTAACAAATAAAAAAGGTTACCTCATGGATTCTTTCTCCAGCACTGATATTCTAGGATTTTAAAATTATTTTTGCAGTTAGAAAGCAGAAAACAATAATATAGCTATTATGACAGGACTAGAAAATCAGGTCTTGCAAATCAGAGCATTAGAGTTAATTTATTATTATTTATGTATTTATTTATTTCTATTGAATTTATTGGGGTGACCTTGCTTCACAAAACCGTACAGGTTTCAAGTGTACAACTCAACAAAACATCATCTGCATACTGTATCGTGCACCCATCGCTCCAAGCAAAGTCTCTTTCATCCTCAATTTCTCCCCTTTGCTTACCTCCACCTACCCCCACCTGCCTTTCCCTCTGTCCCTCACCATGCTTTGTCCATGGGCTATGCATACATGTTCTTTGGCTATCCCTTCACCTTCTTTCATCCAGTCTCTTCATCCCACCCCCAACAGCTGACAGTCTGTTCCCTGTATCCATGCCTCTATTTCTGTTTTGTTTGTCAGTTTATATTGTTCATTAGGTTTCACATATAAGTAAGGCCATGTGGTATTTGTCTCATTTTTAATTAATTATTAACAAATATCTTTGAAATAGAAAGTTGACTCATGAATTCCAGAATTAAAATATTAGCTCTATAACATATCCATTGGATAAAGACTTATTTATTTCAAATAAGACATTCTAATCTGAATTACGCTTGTGTTTTAGCATTTGGACATATTTACAGCTTTCTCAGTTTTTCAAGTCCCACTTATTCCTCGGAAGTCCCACTGGAAGAACGAGTACATAGGCCCTTGTGTCTAACAAGGAGCAAATTTGTACAAGCCTAGAAAAAAAAAATTGACCATAGTTTCCATAAAAAATATTTAACTGAATAAATTTCACAGCTTTAATGCTTTTACTGGTAATTCATATCTAATGTTATAATGCTCCTCATCTTTGACTTGTTTTAAGATGAAATAAATACAGTATCTTTGTATTCTTCTCAGTGTTATTTTGTAAGAACAGAATTATTTTCCCCATCCTTTTTGATTGTTCTTAAAATATCTTTTTTTAAAGAATGAGTCCAAATGTAATCTCACCCTACAAATATCCAACTAAGGCTAAATATGATGTACATATAGAATATAAGTCTCTGTACAGAGAGATTCTGCAGATAGACAAATGAACATAAATGTGTGAATGACACTACTTATTTCAGAGATGGAAGTTTACTCTGCTACAAGGTTTAAGTAATCATTAGTCCTAAAAAATATCCTCAAATCTGAAGCCTTCACAGATAATAAGAGCCAAATAATGACTCAAGAATGGCATATGTTAATGAAAAAGCAGTAAAGACTAACACAGAAAGGTAAAACATATAGAAATCTTGACATTCAGTGCAGATAAGAGCTAGTGTATGTGAAAAAAGAATAAAAATAACTGTTTAATATGATTGTTTGACCTAATGCAGGAAGTTTTTTAAAATAAGATTCTTTATAAAATCACAATTGATTTTTAAAAAATATTCAAATATAATTAATAGTTTAATAATTTAATCAGACTTACCATTTTAAAGAAAAGGATAAAAGCATCCCTTGCAATAAAAGAAACCATCAAGACAGATATAATCATAGTATGAATAATGTTGCATTTTATTATTGATTAAATCAGTTTGACTGTGACATTTCATTCATCAGATTCCATTTCTCATTACATGGAAACAATGCACATTTATCAAGTATATTTGTGGCTTCTTGCATTAAAGTTTTTGTTGAAATCTCATTTTGCTGTAACCTGAGATGTTTATAGTATTTATTATGATTGTTATCAGAATTTCAGGCTCTTATCATCATATAGTCCTTCAGAATTTCAGCTTATCACAACTATTTTAAGAAAACTATTATGAAACAGTGCACACAGAGAAATTTTAGCCTTATCCAATTATTGCATTAATTCAAATTTCTTTGTGTCAGTTGTTGATAGAAATATAAATCATTAACTGTTATGAACACAGATTCCCATTAATGAAAATGGAAAGCAATTAAATTCTGTGGAATTGGTACAAATCATTCATGTGATTCAGCAATAGTCCACTCTGGTGAATCACCATGACATGATGATTATAGTGCCCTTAAAATGTAGTAAATTATAATGCTTTGACCACTCTGGACTCACTTTACTTCTCTGCTAACTCGATAGGTTTACTAATAATAAAATAAATGTAGGGTAAATCTTAACAAAAATTAAAGTATATAGAAAAATCAAATTCTACTTCCATAACATGGATATTCAAATATAACTTTACAAATTACCATATATAATGTGAGGTGGTGGAGGGAAGAAGAACTACACTAGTCATAGAAAAATTTACCAAATTGGTGTTATTTTTCAATGATGATGGCAAATTTTTAAAAATTTTCTTATGTTTTATTGTTTATGCTATTTATAGATATCCCGTTTTCTCCCTTTGGCCCCCTTCACCCAGCCCATGCCCCACTTCCATAGTCAATCCCCACTCCATTGTCCATGTCTGTGGGTCCTTTATGTATGTTCTTTGACTAATCCCTTCCCCTTTTTTCAATCAGTCTTTCCCTTCTCCCTCCCCTCTTACAGCTGTCACTCTATTCCATGATTTTATGCTTCTGGTTCTATTCCGATTATTGGTTAATTTTGTTCATTAGATTCCTCTTATAAGTAAGACCATATGATATTTATCTTTCATCAACTGATTTATTTTACTTAGCTGAATAGTCTCCAGTTCCATCCATGCTGTTGCAAAAGGCAGCAATTTCTTGTCTGTTTTTCTTTCTTTCTGCTGTCTAGTATTCAATCGTGTAAACGTACCACAGTTTTTTGATCCACTTATCTACTGATGGGCCCTTAGGCTGTTTCTAAATCTTGGCTATTGTTAAGTAGTACTGCTATGAACATAGGGTGCATACATTCTTTTGAATCGTTGTTTCATGATTCTTAGGGTATATTTCCAGCAATGGAGTCACTGGGTCAAAACATAGTTTCACTTTTAATTTTTTGAGAAAACTCCATACTGTTTTCCAAAATGGCTAAATATATGTGTGTGTGTTCAGATGTGAGTATACATATATATAAATATATGGTTTTCTTACTATTTATGATTGTTTAGTGACTAATAAAATAATAATCTTGAGAAAGCCTCATGTCCTTCTCAAAGTACATACCTCATTAGAGGAGACTTATAGTTCCGGGCAACAATATTTTAAGCTATATACAAAGAATTCTTAAAATATAATTTAAAATCACAAAATATGACTACCTTACAAGCAAAGGGCATATTGTATGAGGCACTTTTCCTGTTTCTAACACTCAACACTTCCAGAAAGGACTGAGACCAGACTCCCTCCTGCTGGTTTCTGTTGTTGCTAAATAACATTGGAAAAAAACTTTGCTCTACTATGGTGATTGGGCACATATTAATATGCTGGTGGCAACATGTAATATTTGTAAATATCTTCAACATTCCAATACTATAATTTTAGAACCAGAATCTACATATTTTTTCAAAGTAAGAATTAGTGTTATTTTATGCATTTTATATAGTAAATAAATAAGAAAATGCCTTAAGTTTCAAAATCAGCAAATTTCCCATCTTTAATTTAAAAAAATTATGATGCATTTGTCCTCAATTTAAAACTTAATTTAAAACAAACTTTTAAAAATTATAAAAAGAATATACTATAGTCATTATACACAATGTTTTTGATTACTGTTTAAGATCGGGAATGAAAAAAAAATCACTTCTCTAAATTTAAACACTTTGCCATACTTAGATTTTCTTAAAGTAGATGTTAACTTTGAGTTAAATATTATTTTATGGTTTGGGACAAATAACCATTATTTAGAGATTTTGTTAGGTTCCGTATTTGAGGAATTATTTTAGGATTCAGATTGATTGGGAATAAAGAATCAAAAGATAAAACAATATTATACATTATAGATAGAAGAAATAGAAAAAAAAAAAAGACATTATAAGAGTGCTGTCCAAAAGAAATATCATGTGAGTCACATAATGACATAGTGTTGTTTTAAATTTTGGTAGTCATATGAAAAAACAATGAAAAAAAAACCAAATGAAATAAATTTTAACAACGTATCTTAACCCACTATATTCAACATACTACCATTTCAACATAGCAACCTACAAAATTATCAATGACATAATTTCCAATCTTTTTTGTATTCTAAATCTTTACACTAAGCACAGTCTCAATTTGAGCATTTGAGTAGTAGCTACTGAACAACAGCCTTAAAGAACGGAGTAACAACCCTGTTGAACTCACCTTTTTATAAAAAAAATCCACATTTAAGTAAAGCAAGGTAAATATATGTAGGAGATATCAAAGGGTAGAAAAAATCACTGTATCATAAATTTATTTTCCCCTGAATGTGAAAACATACCAGTAGAATTTTCCTATAAGTGTAATCAAGGGCAACAAAGCAGATCTGGAAGAACAGCTGAAGGAACCATCAGAGCATGCTTCCTTTATTGGTGCTTCGGATCCAGCATCAATCACCACCATTAACTTGTAAGAAAAAATCACCTCAGTTTGAGGAGCTGAGCTCTAAAGTTCAGTCTCATACAGTTTCTAGTTTTACTTTCTTTGATCTAAACTTATGGTTATTTGGAATAAAATACCCATGTACTTTAAAGTTAATCTTTCTCTGTGTTCTTTATATTATTTGTTCCCCTGTAGCCTTTGCAACATGTGCCAACTAAATAAGTAAATCAATAAGTACATGTATGTGGGGTGTAAGGGTGCATATTTATAAGAAACAAGAATGTGGGGAAGAAACACTGTGAAGAGAGATTTATGCACAGAGTGCTAGCCCTTTGAAAAAACTCAGTTGTTCTTAGAACCATAGGAAACCTATTTGTTTATGGAAATATGCCAGGTGTTTCTTTTTCATAAATGTGTAATTGATTAATCATCATTATCTAAAGAAAAAAGGACAACACAGTGATGAGAGTCTGCATTTTCCATCTGTACATTACATGGAGTATTCTGAGTGATAAATGACGAGGAGATAAGGAGGGACAGAGGAAGAGAGAAAATATGAGCAAAGTTAGACAAGTTACTTTATAATTTCATCATTTTATAAGCTCCAAGTAATTTAAATTTTACATCTATTTAGTAAAACCCTGTGAATTAACAAAATCTTTAAGTATTTTATTCTAGAACTGTGCCTGATTTAGTTATTTTTCAGAATAATATTCTGGCTAAAAGAATGAAATAAAACATTGTATAGTTGTCATTTTAAAAAACTGCTATTGAATAATAATGTTAAATAATAATGTTTTTTTTAAATTATTTGTGAATAAAATAGAGAGTTCATACTAAGTAAAAAAATATATTTGAAAGTAGCAATAGTCTTCCTTGGAAGCTTCCAGTATTTATAAAAAATAAAAAATGTTCATTTAAGAAATATGGCAGAAATTGAGAGAAAACTAGTCATTGGCACTCTAAACTAAACCATGGAAGAGATGAGCAAACAAAACTATTAGAAACAGTAAACAAGTACAGTTGCAGGATACAAAATCAACTATAAAACTCTACTAACAATGACATTTCAAAAAAATTAAAAAATTTTTTCTTTTGCAATTGCAATAAAAAAATACCAAGGGATAAGCTTAACGAAAGGTGTGAAGAAACTATATTCTATGTATTTACTAACACTATATACAAAGCATTATTAAAAGAGATTGAAAAAGACAAAATGAAATGGGAAGGTATTCCATATTCATAGATTTCAAGGATCAATATTGCTAAAATGTCCATATTATCCAAAGCAATATACAGATTTAATGCAATCCTCATCAAAATCCCAATGACATTTTAAAAATAAATAGAAGAAAATATAATTAGATTTGTATGAAACCACAAAAGACCTAGAATAGCCAAAGCAATCTTAAGGGGGGAAAAAATCAGAGGTATCACATTCTCTGACTTTAAATTACACTCATATTATAAAGTGATGATAATCAAAACATCATGGTATTGACAGAAAAAGAGATGCAAAGACCAATGAAGTAGAATTGAGAGCCTAGAAATAAACCCACAGGTATTAAAGCCAGATAACGTCAAATAAAAAACAAACAAGCATGTGTATGCAATGGACAGTACATGAGGATAATTTAGATCGGGGTGGATTTTAGCAGGTTCTGGGCTATGTGGTAAATGACAACAAAGGAATTACAGATGCAGAGTTTATTATGAAGACAACATTTTGAAAAATAAAATATATTTCAAGCATAGCAATAAATAATTGCCAGCTAACAAGAAATGACCATTGTCTTTTGTCTTTTATTGTATTTTTTTGCCTTTGCTCTGAATTATGATTTACAGCTAAACAATCTATATAATATTTACATGATATTCCAATATAGATTATTGATAGAGACCTGAGCTGTACAGCTGATCAACTAGATAAATCAATATGCCTGTGTATTTCTTACTACCCAAAGAGTGGTCTACGAAGTACATAGCATCATCATCATCATCATATCACCTTGGAGTTAGAAATGCAGACTACCAGGCCCCATTCCAGACCTACTGAATCAGGATCTGAATTTAACAGGACTCCAAATAATTTGAATATGTATTAAATGCTAAGCAGTGTTGTTCTTTATCGTCGGCAGCCGTCCGTCTGGAGAGACGATGGTGTAGCTTCTTAAGAGTCTATCTGCACCGCCGAGAATGGCTGTGCAGTCCAACTCGGGAGTGACACGGTATCTGTCTCCTCCCGTGTTGAATCAACATCTTGCGATGACGCTGGAGTGTCCTCTCCAGTGAAGCTGAAGCTACAGAGCCTGGCCAGGGTGATATGGAGGATCTGCTGTTGCCCATGCAGCAGACCCCCCCTCTCTTCGCAGCTGAAGGATCCAAGGGAAAGACGGAGTCAATACAGCTTGGCTTCAGGTGAGCCGCAGGAGTTGCCGGTGTTGACTACAACGTCAAACCGCCTTAGGGACTCCGGCTCCGGATTTTCTGTCGGGGTTTACTCCCTTAGCCTTTCCCCTGAAGAGGTATGCCGCAAGGCAGCGGAGGTTTTTTGGAATCAGAGTTTTCCTTCTCTGATGTGCCCTGACTGGAAGATCGAACCAGCGACACTTAGCTCGCAGGCTGACGCTCAATCCACTGAGCCAAACCAGCCAGGGTTAGTGTTGTTCTTTATATATTGTTTTTATTTGAATTTTACTAAATGTAACCAGATCTAGCTATACTTTGATCATCACATCTACCAAAGAAAGAGGTACAACGGTGTCTTGTCTGCCAACCAAACTTGTATGATTGTTGAGTGTTGTCACACAGCATTCCATAAGGTTATGGTAGAAAGTCATATTTTAGAGATAGGGGGAATCTATTATGTGCTTTTAATCTAAATATGTTTTTGCTGATAGATTTTCACTTAATCCCAATAATTCAAAAAAGTAATAGGATGAAGATTTAAGTTAGTAACTTGTATTTTTATTTAACAAGCTTCTTCAAGAACATAAAGGGTTTTATATAGAAAATTTGATCTGATTGAGACACATGAGTTGTTTAGCCATGAAGAAATGATTCTATGTGTGTCTGTGTTGTTAAACACTGAAATAAATCATTTGATTGATGCTTTTTTAAAAAGAAAAATAAATATTATTAAATTAAAAATAATTTCTTAGATTTAAAAGGTATGATTCTGTTAAACTAAACTAGCTTATAATTTAATATAATTGCTAATTTCAACAAAATCTTTATTATATGAAATCTTAGCAAGGCATTTATTCAGAAAACTTTAATCTCAAATAATGTGATTTTGCTCTATACTATGTTGTCTATAGTTTTATAAAAGATTTCTCTATAGTTTCATGACATATTTCTCTATCATTTATCAATACAATATGCTTAAATTCCATATTACTGTTTATCTAACAAATACTTCTAGAACAAAGAAAATATTTAAAATCATCTTCAACTTGATTTAAATCGAGAAACGAAAACAGGACTGTGAAATTTTAAAAACATTGAAATTAGACAGCAGGAGCCATATGTCAATGACAAAGTGGCAGAATGAGACTGTTTGCATCAAAAGTGCTCCACAAAAATGCAGATTATTCCAAACTGTATTCAACAGAACTCTGACCTCACAAAGGTCTCTGAAAAAGCATGCACTGTACAAAGTAAGTTTGGGATGCTCTGAAGGAGTCAAATGAAAATTAATATATTCAAACTTCTGTGAAAAGCTCTAACTAAAAAGAAATACACATGCAATTACTTTATTAGCATTTTTCAAACTTATTTGATTAATGTGTTATTTTATATAATATTGTATAACATATTGATATTTTATAGAATGATTTTTGAGTTATAGGAAGTTGTCAGTGACTATCATATCAGTTTTACATTGGATAAAAACAAATTTAATATTATATTTATGTACTAATTTAAATAGGTGTTTCTTTACATGCTACCCCCAAAATACTGGGGGTTTTTTTTGCCTACCTTCAGTGAAAAAATAAAAAAGTAGATTCCACATTCATCAAAACCAATAAGCACACAATAGAGCATTAAAATTCAGTATTTGAGCAGCTAGAGGAACATGAAACATCTGCCCATTGTCCTTTATAAGATTATAAAGGGTCTTAAGTCTGAGAGAGGGAATTGTTTCAGAATGGGAGTCTCCCCAAAAATAAATTAATTAATTTAAAAAATTCAATATTTGATAATGTAAACACTTCAATTGCATTCTGTATATATATTGTAATTGGACATATGCATGTACCAAAGTGGAGGCTAAAATATAATGTGATATGTTCCTCTTATATACATCATACATGTGTGTCAATATAACACATTGATTCATATTAGAGGAATAAATCATTTAATTAAAAAAAAAAAGCCTACAGCATTACACCTTGAAAAGTATTTGTTTTTTACAGTCAACTTTGTATGCATTTTCTTTTATGGAAGTCCAAAGTAGTACATGGAAGACAAAGAGATATAGGATATGTTTATTTTTGTGTTGTCACTTAAGGCAAAATTTTATTTCCATTTCTCTCTTTAAATATAATATTTAATATTTTATGAATTTTTATCACATACATTATAAATTGTAATGTTCATGATGTCTACTTTAAATCATTCTTGAAACAAAAGGATATATAATTAAATAAATTAGTTGCTTACTAATAATTTTATGGATCCTGACTGGCTAACCTCACTGATTTACAAACTTTAGTATTTATGTAGGAGTTATATATTTCAGGTTTTTAAATGATAACAAAAGCAATAAAGTGTAGAAGTCATCCATTCTTAGGAGATAATTGAAAATATCTTTAATGTATGAATATTCTGAACTGTAATCACTTTCTAAAAGATTTTTGTCATGCTTGTTGATTGATGAGTGTTATACAAGGAAGATAAGCTGAGAGCAGATGTCTAATGATGCCAAGTATTTCTGGTGTCTTAAAGCTCTTTTGTTTTGAGTTTCTGTTAATGTAATTTATTTTCCTATATTTATCAAGCTGGTAACTCATCTTTTTCTATGTGTTGAATGATTAATCACCTTATAAATTTTATAAACAACATGAAATGTGAATATTCTCACCTTATAGAAATCTGTCCATTTCTCAAGCTATATAGGGACAGTTCCTCTCTTACTATCATTCAACAAATTTATATTACAGTCAACATGCATTGTCTATGGTTCCTTATTCCTGGATATGTCCTCAGAGTATTCAATTACCCACCAGAGAGCAATGGCAAATATTAGCAGTGATTTATGGTAAATCGTTAGCTATTGTTCCATTACCCATTTATTCCACTGAGAGCTTGCCTATTTAGAAATTACTGCACCTCCACCTCCACTTTGTTTTTAAGGAAAAGATCCATTGAGTATATCAGCAAAATCATAATGATTCAGGAGTTTCGGAAAGCACATTGTCCAACAAGAGGTATAGGTGTCATATTTTCCATTATAAAAATAACAACTGGGAAAAATGCTACAATTTTGCATTGCTTACTTTTTCAATGATGTTCCCATTTGAATCATTGCTTATCTTTGTATTTTTCAAGTTAAGTTATTTTTAAGTTTTCTGCTATGCACCCCCATACTTTATAGCAACACTCCGTTTTTAAAGCTGCTAGTCCCCATGCTCACATTGCTACTTCCTCCTCTGAGTTCATTGGTTGAAATAGAAAGAGATTATTATTAGAAGATTATATGATCTTGGAAACACAGAACTAGATCAAGCTTCTGAGCCCACCTATCAAATCAGTAATTCTCCACTGACAGTGAAGTGAATAGAGGTAGGGGTGTATGCAGGTAGGTAGCTCAGAGTCTCTGTTGGCTTACACAAAAATTGGAGTAAGCCTTGGGTTCAAGTTATTATGTAGCAAAAACCTACCTCTGAGACTTCAGGCCACAGTTGTAGAGATAATACCAATAGTCATTCTATCTGTGATTTTAGAAATATGATAATATAGATAAAATATTTTGAAAATAAAAGTTATTGCTATTGATAGCTCAAGAGATTAATTGAGACCTAAAAAGGAAGAATGACTTTCCTGGAAATATATACATAATTGGAACCAGAGTCCTGGTTGTGACTCTAATTGATTCCAGTTACTAATGAGGTATAACAAATTACCTCAAACTGGCTGGCTTAAAACAATTTTATTTGTTTCCCCATTTTGTGGCTCAGGAATTGGAAACGAGTTTTGCTGGATAGTTTGTACATGGAGACTCTCAAGCAGGTGTAATCAGATGTCATCTAAGATATCGAATACTGCAGTTACATGAAATTTTGCCTGCACTGGACATTTAAAAAATGTTTTAAATATTTTCATTTTTGATTTAAGCATTATTGCATTTTTCCCAGTACCATTTAGTCCCCTTCCACTCCTTCTCCCCATCAGTCACCACACTGTTGCCCATGTCCATGAGTCCTTTTCCTTTTTGCTCAGTTCCTCCACCCCTTAACCACACCCTCCACTGGCTGTCATCCTGCTATCTATGAGTCTGTCCCCATTTTCCTTGTTTGTTCATTAGTTTCCACATTTGAGTAAATTCATATGGTATTCTTCTTTCTCTGACTGGCTTATTTCATGAGCTGGACATCTGAGCTGACCCACTAACTTGGCTAGCAAGTGATGCTGCCTCTTGGCTAGGAACTCACCTGGGGCTCTTGACTGGAATATCTACACATGGCCTCTTGAATGTAAAGGTCTGAGGGTAGTTAGATTTCTGACATGGTATATGGCTTCCCCTGGAATCAGTGTGTCAAGAGAATCAGGTGAAACCTATGTGGCTTTGTATGAACTAGGCGTGGAAGCATCACATCATTGCAACCATATAGTATTGGTCAATCCTTCCCAGATTCAAAGAGAGCTGACATAAACCCCACATGCCAATGGTTGGAGTGTCAAAGACTGCCACTGTTTAAAACACCCACCACACACTGGGTTGAGAATGATTAACCCTGTTATATTGTGTCATCCCTACCAAAAATTTTATGAAAATTTATCATTTCCCATGTCCCTCTAGGTAACAAGAAATAGTTCTCATGCTGAAAGTCCAATGGGCTTGGAAATTAGAAAAGTGTTATATACTCAATATTTAAAATATAGCTACATACCATTCAATAAATAATCCATAAAGTATCACTGTGTACTGTTCCAAACCTAGGTACTCAAAATACAGCAATTAAAGAATAAATTGCTCTCAACTCTAGTAGGAAAATCAGACAAGTCAACATGAAATAAAAAATAACGATGCCGAGTTGTTATAACAGAAGTATGCACAGAGTCAGCTGTGGGAGGGGTTATGGAAGAGGTTAAAAAAATGGCTGCACATGACTGAGGTTAGAGAGGCACCTGGAGGGTTCTTTGACCAACAAGGTGGCCATATTTCTCTCCGGCCAAAGACATGACATATTCCAAATACAAGGGAAGACCCCCCAAATGGAGTTATCTTCTGGAGAGCAGAACCCTTGTAGTACAGACTTCCCTGACTAGGTGAGTGTTCTAGGTACCCATCTCTATCAGTGTACTGGTTAGCATTGTGAGAGGCTGTGCTTGGCTTCAGTGAATTTTTAAAAAACATTCTTTCAATGTGTTTGCCCATCTCGTGATGGATTATTTACAAGTGCACCTCCCACACTGTGCTGAGTGTTCAGCAGTTTTTGACCAAAAATGTTATGACCCCCATTCCCCACCCTCCTTATTCACCTGATATTGCTCTAAACAACTTTTTTGTTTGTTTGTTTTCCTGGATGATAAAAATCACCAAAAAGAAAATTTTTGCCCAAGTGGAAGAGGGGAAACAGAAAAATGGCAGGAGCACTAAAAGGCACCAAAATCGAGGAGTTCAAAAACTGCTTTGAGCAGTGGAAAAAAAGTGTCTCAATTGGTGTGTTGCATCAGATGGAGAGTATTTTCAAGTAAGAATAAATACACAATTTTTTTATAAATAAATTCTGTTTTTCTTGGGGGTGGGTGGGTCCACCATCATACACATACATTTAAGAAGCAAAAATTATAAACAAAAAGTTTGAGTTAAATATGATAAGACTATGGTGTAAAATATAGATGTGGTAATTAAAGATGAGTCTGGAAATTTAACAGAAATTGAAGTCTCTTCTAACACGCACATGAGTTTACGGATAAAAATGTAAGTGGTAATTTCATCTTAATGATGTAACTCAAACAATTGAAAAGCAGAAGTTGGTATTACAAGATTTCTGTGATGATACTTACGAATACAGAAACAGTTTAATTAAAATACTTCACAGTAGTCAAACTAAATAAAGTTACAATGGAATTTGGAGCAGAGAGTAAGCATATTTAAATACATTCTGGATGCTTAATTCTAAGACTATTATAAAACATAAATGAAACTGGATTAAAATCAGATGTTGACTTAATTAAACTTCGCCATGGCACGGGTTGAGTTATGTTTAAATCATCCGGTATTTACATTTACACATAGTAATCAAGACAGCAGCAAGAGGAAGAATAGATTCTTCATTTTAATTCTGAAGGGACCAAACACACGGCTTGCATCCATTGGCTCCTGTGATTTTACTGCATGTGTGCTGGCTAATTAAAGTGGGTGAGCACTTCCCAGTTCAGGTATAAAACAAAGATTTTTTATGGTTAAAATTTTCTGCACATGAAATGTGTTAAAGTTGGGATAAAATGCAGGATGTTGTTTACAGCTTAAAGATTTAATTATTTATAAGAATGTCTTTTAAAAATATATAGGATGCAGGAAAACAGTTCAACAGGAGCAAGTGGCATTCAACACAATGGAGCCCTGCTCCCTAAAGTATCTCTGCAGAGCATACACATGGGCATTGGTTAGGAACCTGTTAGAAATGCATAATCTCAGGTCCCAGTCCCCCCCACCCCCCAAATCAGAATTCACTGTCTCACCACATTCCCAGGTGATCCCTATGAACATTAAAATCTGGGAAGGGCAGGTAATAGGTACAGGGCACTGTAGGTTTAGGAAAATCTTGGAAGCTGGAGTGCAGGCCTTTGCCTTTGTTTTATGATCTGGTTTACAGAACATGAGTGAAGAATTTGAAGAAGAGGAAAACACATAAATGAATAGAAAATGCTGAGAAAAAAATGTCAAAAGCCAGTGTGTGTTGAACAAGTAATTAAGAAGAGGCATGAATTCACATGTAATTGCTTTATATATATGAGTTGAAATAAATAATGGACAGAAGTAGTGGTACTGTGTTATTTAATGCCTAAGACAGTGGCCAGCACATGGTAGACATTTGATATCAATATTAATTAAGTATAAGCTTTATATATTTTACTTTATCACATGAAGTAATTTTGCACACATTATTTCACTTTGAGACTCACAACATCAGAATGAAGTAGGTAGAATGGGTAGTTGGTATCATTAGACAAATGCTTTCAACTTGTCTTTTTTGTAATAACTTAAAGTCAACAGGTGTGACAAAACCTTTTAGTGCGTGATTGATGTTAAGAATATCCATGCATTAAAGATAGCACTTTCAATTGTCTTCAAAGGAGGATCGTTTTTGCATGTGACAGCCTTTCTTTAAAAATAGCTAAGAGAGTTAACTGCTATGTAAATGATAACTAACTTTGGATAGTAAATTTACTCAGTTTAATTAACTTACCAAATTATTCTACCTTGTTACATCAAGAATTTAATAACAGGGATCATGAACAATGCAACTGAAAATCTTTGGGGTGATTGGTTTGAGACACACCACATACTTTGTTATTGAAATAGAAATGATGTCATAGATGACTCTCTTTAAAGCACAACATTTGGCTAGTTAAGCCCAGTACAGCCTCCTTAGAGAAGTGTATGCCTTTACAAAAGAGGCATAAAAAATAGAATATTGAGAATGTTGAAGTAGCAGCAACGTTAAAAAATTACAGGTGAGACCAGAATTTTAAGTCACACTTTCTGACAAAAAATTAGGAAAACGTTTCACTGTGGTATGGTGAAACTCATTTTTAATTCCAAATTTGGATCACACTGTGTGAAGTGTGATCTGACTAAAAGATGGTTGTTTGTAGTTAGTACTGACCATCCATGTGGTCTGGAAAATATTTTCAGCATAACTTGCCTCTCAAAACAGCTGGCTCATGTTAAAGGAGCAAATAAAAGCTGGAATTCTTATTATAGAAAAGGAACAAAAGTAATTAAAGAACATATGATTGCTTTACTGAATTGTATAAATGTTTGACTTATTTAAAGGTATATTTGATGACATTTTATTAAATTATCATTTTTTCCTTAAGATATTGGGACAATTTTCTACTTTTCAGAACAGAAATTCGTTACTTGACAAATCAAAGATTGTTTCTATATAATTCAGAGTATACTCTTATTACTTTAATATAGTATTGTTCATTCATTCTGAATGTGTTCAGGTTTATCATACAAGCAAAAATATACATAAAATAGCTTTAAAAGATAATTTAGATATTTTTTTGTTTCATCATTAGTTCTAATTGTCTAAATGCTTAACAATCCATATCTGTTAACCATCTAAACTAGATACTAAATTTCTAGAATCAAATAGAATTAGAATCAATATTATTATAAAGTTCTACTTGGTTTTTAGAATTTTCTCTGAAGATGAAAAAGCAACTATTTTATTCTATAATGAGCACAAGTATCTATTAATCTTATCCTGTAATAATAATAAATATAATTGCTACCATTTTTTCTCCCTGGCTATACACCAGAAACTGTCCTAGTACTTCATATACAATGTCTGAATTCTTACAAACATCATTCAAAAAACATAGTCTCAAATCATAGATATGGAAATTGGGGCTTAAAGAAGTTAAATTGTCCAGGTTACAACTCAGTCAGGCTATTTTCTAAACACTATGATCTTCCTACCCTGGCATGCTGACTGCTTATTGCAATATAAAAGTCACAACTTAAAAAAGATATTACTTGCATTTTCTGAAGATCACAGGGCTTTTCATTTCTGAAAATCACTCAAAAATACTACTTTGGGTAAGGAGAAGTAATAAGACATCATTACATAATAATGCATAATAAAGTCTAGTTCAGAGAAAAAAGACAGCCTATAATATGTAAATTGGAAAGAAATAGTAGATAATTTCCTCATTTTAAAGTTAGCAAGGGCAGCCAATTTGTGGAATGATTATATTGCATTTACATGGCATTAGAGAGACCATTTAACATTTACCAAACCAAGACACCTTTGAAAGTGAAAGGGATAACCACCTGACTGCACACTTCAACTGAGGCCATTCTGGGTAAACTGGAATGTGTGATTATCTTGTGTACGTGGAGTGGTAAATGCTGGTACAGTTGAATTGCCGAATGAGAGAAGCAGGGCTGAGACTAGCCTGAGCTTTCACATTTTCTCCAAGGCTTAAATTAAGTAATGGTCTACACCTTATAGAATTTTCCTTTCTGGAAGAGCTATGTAAAATGAGGGTTAGAAAATGTTGCCTTATGCTATTTGTGTTTAACAAATTGTTCCTTAGAATGATCTTATGTAATAAATTAATTTTGAGAAAAAAAACAAAACAACTCTTAAACAGGTTAGAAACTGCCCCAGGTTGGAGAAGAAAGGGAAGGAAAAATGCAGGGATTATTCAACCTTATAAATCTTTCCTTCTTAATCAAACTGCATATTCTCCAACTAGATATTTAAATCAGTCCATAAAGTCCAAAAGGTTATGGCTGTAAAACAACAAGCATGCCACATGAAAAATAAATCCGCAAATACTAAATATTTTTGCATTGTGTTAAAAATAGTTTACATAACTCTAAAACTAATAAAATTGAGTTGACTATCCAATAAATGGAATTTTATATCATGTTTGTCATCAGCTAAATAATTCACTATTCCATTTTATATACACACTCTTTAATTAACTCAGAGGCAAGATGCTGCTAATCCATTCACTTCCACAGGGTCTGCTGCATGGGCAACAGCAGACGCTCCATATCACCCTACCCAGGCTCTGTAGCTTCAGCTTCACTGGAGAGGACACTCCAGCGTCATCGTAAGATGTCAATTCAACACGGGAGGAGACAGATACCATGTCACTCCCGAGTGGGACTGCACAGCCATTCTCGGCGGTGCAGATAGACTCTTAAGAAGCTACACCATCGTCTCTCGAGACGGACGGCTGCCGACGATTCACTTCCACATCCTCCTCCCACCAAAAGGTACAAAATGTGTGTGAGTATAACAGCAAAAGGTTAGAAGTTTAATATAAAGGAATTTTTAATCAGAGGGGAAAGCAGCTGGCTGAGTTCTCTCCACCTCCAATGGGAGCTCATAGATTGCATAGTGATTAGTGACACCTGTTTTCTACTAGTCTTTCCCTGAAGCGGGCAAAGTATGAAGTTGGCTATAGAACTGTTTTTGACATTTTGCTGCATTTTCTTTTAAAAAACACATATTCTTGTAAAGCCAGATATTAATTTTTAACCACCATGTGCTTGTTTACAAAATAAAATAAAATAAAATAAAATAAAAAAATTCAGAGACTAAGTTTGCCTGCAGGTAATTTCCTATTTATAAGGGGAAAAAGGATAATATTTTTAGTAATTTGGAAAGAGTCTATTTTAGTACACTCATAAATGTTCTAAAATGCTTAAAAGATGCACCTGAAACTTACAGTTTTCAATAATATTTTATTATTAGGGCCATATTACATCAAATCATTGAGGAAACTGATATCTCATTGTTATCTCATTGTGAGTAGCACAAGCTAGCTTTACTCTTTATTTCTCCACTCTTGTTTGATCTATCACTTCTAGGAAAACTGCAGTCATTTATTTTCTTCCTTCCACATGTCAGAGTTGGGA